>NC_068989.1:68391331-68405537 GCF_001194135.2 Octopus bimaculoides | reverse complement strand
ACGTGTGTATGTGTGTGTGTGTGTGTGTAATGGACTCTCCCGGCGATTTCGACGCATGAGCGCCCAGTTCTTCGACTAGCTGAATGACCTATTCACTGGATTAATTTGTTACGTGGTTGAGTATTCCACTAACACGTCTATCCTTAAATTGTTTCACAAGAAGAATCTGCTTGACCCAGTGTCAGAATTACTAACTCAATCCCTGCCATGAGCTCATTAAGCTAAATGCTATTACAAGCTAATGAAATCAGTATCTGTGTAATGTTAATATTGCATAATTTTAATTTTATGATCATAATAATATTAACGTACACACTTACCAGAACTGGCAGAAGCGTTAGCACGCCGGGCGAAATGCTTAGCGGTATTTCGTCTGCCGCTACGTTCTGAGTTCAAATTCCGCCGAGGCCGACTTTGCCTTTCATCCTTTTGGGGTCGATTAAATAAGTACCAGTTACGCACTGGGGTCGATATAATCGACTTAATCCGTGTTTGTCTGTTCTTGTTTGTCCCCTCTGTGTGTAGCCCCTTGTGGGTAGTAAAGAAATAACACACTTACCAGAACCTTAAATTAAAATTCCAGTGTGTATAATGTTAATAAAGTGGATACAAATGTAGAACGGTACTTGCAACAATAATTTGTCTCAGGGAAACATCTCCAAGATGTTAGAAAACAAGCGTTCACTCAGAATGATGGTGGATCGTGTAACACAGTGTTTCGACTTTGTTTTATCTTAGTGATGAATAACCGAACGGGTTATTTCGCTACCGAGGAGAATACCTGAGCTTTTTAACACATAAATCTCTTTAAGATGTTTTTCTGCGTCAAGATATTACACTTGGTGCCATTGCGCATTTATATATAGACTGAAATATTATACACAATATTATAATAAAAGATTTCTGATTATTATAAGGCTAATCGATCAGATATCGTTACAAAGAGTTAATCAGATTGTCGTGGCTGTGTAAACATGCTCTGGGCATGTTAAAAAAGAATATCCAGACCAGTACATAGCCAAAGCCCCATGAGTTACAAATATGCGCAACATAAAGGTAATAATGCAGCCAGATACGACACGTGTATTACGTAGAATATTTTCAGTAGAACAGGTAGTACCAAACCAGATCATAACACTGTACATATATATGTTACAAAGAAATGCACTCAGTAACACTGAGAACGAAAACAATGAAACCAGAATAGCTGAAAAATATAGTAATATTAAGTTTTAGAAATAGGTTAATAACACGATCCCTCATTATTCGATAATAAAATGGTGAAGAGATCGAGCGGATAACGATCGGTTGTAAACAGGAGGATTATAACAAGAAATAGTAAATGGAAGATAAAATTCCGCTATGAAGGTCAATAGAATAATCTTTCAATGGGATAGCTTGTGTTTATTGATTTTTATTGCACGTATGATACTCTTAGCAAAGATTGTAAGGGATGGACGTATTGTCATAAAGGAAGTAAATCATCTTCCTTACATTGAAGAGATGAAAATGTTAACAGTGAATGAAGGCCCAACAGGCTTTTTAATACAAACAGCACATGGATTGAGTGAAGGTATCGAGATGAAAGATTTGTGGAAATATAATATCAATGCCTGGTACTGCATCCGGGCATATGTACATGATAACACTCCCAATCAATTAAGATCAGAAGCCATGAGAGCCACTGCCTGGTACTGCATCCGGGCATTATTATTATTATTATTATTATTATTATTATTATTATTATTATATGAGAATAATGTGTAAAAGTTGTGGGATTTTACAATCCAGTATGATTTAGTGATTGACGTTCGTAGACCAGAACGTTGTTGTTGTTGATAAAATAATGAAGGAAATCGTAATGGTTGATTTTGCTACACTTGGGGATGTATGAGGGAATGATAAAGAACTGGAAAAGATTGAGAAGTACAAACCACTAAAAATGTTGACAAGGAAGAAAGTAACTGTCATCCGAGTAGTTCTAGGGGCGTTGGGAGCATTAACAATCACACTTGAGAAATTTGTTGGAGAAATTAGGATTGACATGAAGGGAGAACATGCTTGGAAAACTGTTTTATTGGGTACAGCGATGATTTTGAGATTGGTATTTGGATGTTAAGTATCATGGAAAAAGACCCAATGAGACCCTTGACAACAGGTTGTCCGCTGTTACAGACATAGCCGGAGCAAGTGAAATCGAGAACTCTAAGAAGTGAAGTGACAATAATTCGTCAGATTATTTAACCGCTTGGGGTAATTAATTTTATCATAATGCGCGTGCAGTTAAAATATGAGACGTTAGAACTTGGGTTTAACTGAAGAACGTATGGGATCGGTCAGGAAATTATAAATAAACGAAGGGTTGGTTGGAGACGTTATACAAAAAAGAACTTTTAAAACCGAAAACAAAGACATACATAAACAACTATAAACGATCACATACTGTGAATTATACAAGATACTATTTAGGCAGTGTGGAGGCGCAATGGCCCAGTGGTTAGGGCAGCGAACTCGCGGTCATAGGATCGCGGTTTCGATTCTCAGACCAGGCGTTGTGAGTGTTTATTGAGCGAAAACACCTAAAGCTCCACGAGGCTCCGGCAGGGGATGGTGGCGAACCCTGCTGTATACTCTTTCACCACAACTTTCTCTCACTCTTACGTCCTGTTTCCGTTGTGCCTGTAATTCAAAGGGTCAGCCTTGTCACACTGTCACGCTGAATATCCCCGAGAACTACGTTAAGGGTACACGTGTCTGTGGAGTGCACAGCCACTTGCACGTTAATTTCACGAGCAGGCTGTTCCGTTGATCGGACTAACTGGAGCCCTCGACGTCGTAAGCGACGGAGTGCCAACCAACCTATTTAGGCAGTACATGCATTTAGGATTCCCCACCCGCAGAACCGGTTAGAAACCGTTTAGAACATTTCACCTCTCTGCTCTCTCCTATTCTGCTGCTCATACTGGAGTATTATGCATCAACATTCTTTGCGTGAGACGAAACAAGACACAGTACCTACCCCCTGAATAGTCCTGCCTTACTATGTGATAATGTTATGGTATCATTTTCGTGTAACGTCTGTCACGAGCACGCTTCCTGCATTCTGGCCGTATTTGTTGTTCTGAGAATTAGAACAGCTGTCATTTTCTGATTGCTATTCCCTCTAAGCTTCGCTACTGAAGTGCAGGTCGGCGGTACCATAACATTGTCGTGATAAATGGATGCAATTGCTGTCTTACGTATCGCTCAGGACTTACCTCAAGTCTGTGAATGAGACTATTCTTATCATTGTTGTTTTCGTTGCTGTTATCAAGCAAAGTAGTTAAGTCATTTTCGGCGTTTGGAATGTCTATATGTTGGTGTAAAGAGTTTGTATTCATGTTATTACACATTATAAAGGAATCGTTCTGTAATATACAGAAGAAGACAATAAATAACAACATTACGGTGCCCTTTACATTTATCCAGTAAAAATTAGTTTCTATATGCTTGAATACTCAAAACCAGTGGATTGTGCGGGATTAAATAAACAATCTATGCCACATAATATACAAGATATCAAGAAAGAACACAACTGGATGAGTAAATTAAATTCTAAGCTGCGAAGCATGTAAAATTACTCAACTGAAAGTATATAACCCTTCATAGAAAAAAAGGGGGAATTAATAAAACACATCATGTATGATTCAACACAGCACAAACAGCGAACAAACACGATTCCTAACATTTGAATGTTTGAAACGAAAACAAAAAGCAAAAACCAAAATATCAACTTTAAATAATAAATCAAAATTCTATACCATTCGAGAAAAATAGTACTTGTAAATTCCATTTTGGGAAATAATACGCAAATATTTTAAAAACCAATAACAACAAACCTAAGAAATATTTTGCAAACGTACTTTTGAAAATAAGGCTATATACGAGATGGTGCTGAACAATTCCTGGCTTTAAGGGTATCGCGAAAGGCCTGGTTAGAAGCCCAAACTTCCGAGTCCTTTTACAGGGCGTAGAAGAACTGAAGGACTGCTGCAACAACTATATGGATCTGAGAGGGGAATATGTTTAATAAAATCATAATTAACCGATTTTCCTGTATTTTCTTTTACCCAAAGCCAGGAACCTTTCAGCAACCCCTTGTATATATCCTGCCTGGATAGAAGTGTACATAGTAATAATACAAACTGGACGAAATCTACTCAAAGCATCACAAATATCTGATTTATGACTTCGAAAACTGAAAGTATTCTGACGTTAGCAGCATCCAAAATTATTGGTGTTTCTTGTTTGAGATACTAGACTACCAGATGATGGCAATGTTCAGCATTCTCTTTCTCAAACAATTCAAATCAAATCCATAGACGGTAATTTACCAGTAGGATAACAATGACATTAAAGAAATATTTAAAGAGGAATGCTCTCATGGTTTTCATTTTGTCCTATGGTTGCTGCCCTTAAATTATCTAATAAATAAGCTAATTCAAATCACAGCAATCTACGGCCTTACACTTCATTGTCTGTGATGTGAAAATTATTTTCTAAAATATCGAACAGAATAATCGAACATCAACAAAAGAACAATTAATTCTTATCGAGCAGAGGGCTTGTATGCCCAAGTCCTACTAGACGATTCAACAGTTTTTTGTTAACATGATATTACAGAGACTGTTTCTTTCTCTTTTGAGAACAATTGAAACCCTCTTCCACTTTTTAGCATACCAAACAAATGAAATTCTATTTTGCAATTCTCGCATATATTCATCAAGTAAAGAGAGCCGGTTCCACTTCACCTAGTTCTGTCAGGATCCTTGCTATTCTGTATATTTCCCCGTGTCCAGTTATTCTCTTAAACTAACAACACAAGCAACACTGTCGCTTTTAAAAGTATTTCTGTTTACATTTTGCTCGGTGTACGCGCCTGGAAGTCGTTCTGGTTATTGTTTGCTAACAACGTCAGTTACATTTGTGTTAATAGTATTCATGGGAAATCAATAATCTTTCGTTTGTTGAGCTGTGTTGGGCATTTGATAATTTTAATTTTCCTTGTTTCCTGCTTTTAAAACGCATTATACTCATTATTACTTTAAAGGAGAGTTTCAAATTTTTAAAGCTGTTTTGGGCGACATATATGCAACAATTTAAATTAATAACGTATAAAAAGAAAACTGACTGGACAGTTATACATAACCTTACTTCTAAAGGTTCGAGGCCTTTTTTTCCCTGTGAAATAATTTTCTTCAAGAACATGGTAATAGTCTAAGTTTCTGGAGATCCATAAAATGCGTCTTGTCATGATAAGAAACAGTAAACACAGCAACAAGATTTGCTTAATTTTACTAATACGCCAACGCGGAGTTGAAGAAACAGTTTCGAGTCATCTACATCGTACCTAGATAAAATTTGTTTTTGATTTGGAAGGTTGGGGAAGTGTAGGCTGTCACAATTGTTATAGTCAGCTACAACGGAGAACATATTTGTGATCTACTGGATCAGTTAAAAAAAAAAAAAAACAATTAGACAAGTCTGATTATTTGTCAGACGTCCGCCACAACTGTGTGGTTAAAACACAGGAGAATGAATAAAGGAATGATGGTGATAACAACTTCAAGAGACCACTTGCTCATGATAGACATCATGTCTCTTGTTTACATATATTAGCATTTCATCTCTGTCTCACACACACACACTATCTCTCTCTCTATATCTATCTATCTGATTGTCAGTCTGTCTGTTTGTCTAACTAACTGTCTGTCTGGGAAGAATGTGTGCATGAATTAATAAATATATTTACGATTGTATATTTGTATGCATCTGTGTATTTATGTGTGTGTCTGAGTATGCGCGTTATATATATATATATATATATATATATATATATATATGCATGTGTGCGTGTGAGTGCGAACGTATGTGAGATTGAGGGAGAGAGAGAGGGTGGTGAGAAAGAGAGAAAGCGAGAGAGAGAGGTACACGCATGAATTGGGAAATTGATAATAGTTATATTTCTCGTAGTTATTTGTAAATTCATTAAATTTCCTGAAACTTCATGGCGAGTGGTAATTTTCGATGAGTTTCCAAAAATTGGTACCTACCATCAGTTGGTTGCATTTAATTTCGACATTTGTACCTCGGGCGCTTCCAATAAGTTAACGTTCGTTTGTAAATATCTTTACTACTTCAAGATTTTTTTTATATCATGCTGGTTGTAAGATTCTCTATTTACTATATTTATATTCTTCTACTTTTTCTACGTCTTTCTGCAACAGTTTTATCAGATTTCATGCCACAGTATTATTGGTCCTACGGTTTTGGTTGATATCTTATAACATTTTACACTATCTCCTTTCATGTTTGTATCATACTGCTATATTAATTTGAATGGTTAAAATCGAAGTAAAGGACTTATAACTTATTTCAGAAGTGTCATCGTCTTATAGAGGTGGCTATACGCCACGAACATGAAATATATTTTCATCACGCATGCCTCGAGTTCACAGAATAGATTAAGAAAAAATAATTAAATATATGAATAAATAAAATAGGAAATAATCGAAAAGCTTATAACAATCTAATCCTTAAATACTTTCTCACAGCTGGACAGTACTCGAGGAAATAGGAATAGAAAAGAAATTTTGGCAACTGTTAGGAAGACGAAGCTACAGTATATGCGTGCATGTCATCAGAGCCCAGAACCGCAGCACCTACATCCTAGAGGGAAGAAGCAATTTCAGGGAAAAGATAAAAGGGAAAACAGTAAAGAAAGACGCTGGGCAGACTTAGAATAACGGCCCAGAAAGATTCTGGCTGAATGCATAAACTTGGAGAGAGGAAGCAGGAATCGAGAGAGAGAGAGAGAGAGAGAGAGAGAGAGAGAGAGAGAGAGAGAGAGAGAGAGGGAGGGAGAGAGAGGTAGAGAGAGAGAGAGAGAGCGGAAGAGATGATGCCTGCATCCATGATCTCCAGCGCTTAACAAAGAGGAACAGAATTCAAAAGGCAATACGTTTCTTCTTTGCGTCGTTCTTGCTTTCTTTTCTTGTGGACCCTCAGAATGTTGCAACTTTTAAGTTTTTCCTTCTGTATTTTGTTCACTCATCCTCTGGATGTATCCAACTCAATCTTACCACCATTATAAATTACCACTATTATAAATTGTCATTTAGTTTTGTTTTGTCTAGAATCCATTTGGTAGTTTTATGGTTTTTCTACGTAAATAATTTACACATAAACAACTATGATGGAATTCATATCGGTTTCGAGAAGGAGTATATACTAATCATTTCATTTAACTAATTCATTATATTACGCAGTATATTACTCATCATCTAATCTACACACTTATAGTGAATTTACTACGACGGAGATGTACTTGCATAGTAAGTATTTTGATGTGAGATCGTGTACTGAAACTAAAACGATTGTATCATGGAAAGCACAAGTTACACATTCAGAAACAAACGAAGACCTTTAATTTCACTAAAACATTTATTTATAATATGGCATCGAAATTTTTGCCGTTCGAAACTATAACCTATTCACTGACAAAAAATTGTACTGCATATCAAATTTTTGTCTGAAAACAGTTTCCGGTTTCGTGCGACGAACATTTTAATACCATATTACAAATGGATGTTTAAGTGAAGTTAACGGTGTGTGTGATTCTGAATGTCTAACTTGTGTCTTCGACGCCGCATTCACTAAATTTATTGTTTTTCACATAAATTTGTGCACTTAATGAAAACATGGGAAATACACTATGGTTTGCAAAATATCTGAAAGGCTTCCACACGGTTTCCTTCATATTTCTTCCAGTTACCAGTGTTACACCAGTTAAAGGCTATAGAAAAAGGACATATCGTCCAAGGGGGGGGGGGCTCTCAGTGAGATTAATCTCGGCATATTATGGTTTCAAAAGTTGATTTCTTAAAACCTTAAACATTTACTCATGCCTATGTCCCAAACATAAATATACATGCATAATTTATTGTTCAAATCTTTAAACCAGTTGTTGTCGTTGTGGTTTTTGTTATTCATCCCTGTGTCAGAAATAATCACAGTAATTTCAACCATGGCCATCTCGTCTTTCGTAGGACTAAATTATTAATGTGCTTTTGCATCTTCAATACTGTAAGAATGACAGATTGACAGAATCATTACAGCATCGGACAAAATTTCTCGTGATATGTAGCCGAAGATCCTAACATGTGAAACTAAATCCCATCGCGATCAACTTTGCCTTCCATCATCTAGGATCGATGAAAATAAAGTAACTGTCAAAAACTGGGATTAATTTATTCTACAGTTCCTCAACATTAAATGCATAAGCCTTGCACTTGAATTAGTAATCTTTGTTATTCAAGATAGATAAGGCGGCGAGCACGACCGGTAAAATGCTTAGCGGTACTTCATGCGTCTTTATGTTCTGAGTTCAAATTCCGCCAAAGTAGACTTTGCCTTTCATCCTTTCGGGATCGAAAAAGTAAGCACCAGTTGAGCACTGGGGGTCGATGTAATCGACTTAACCCCTACCCTAAAATTACTGCCCTTGTGCCAATATTTTAAAACCATTATTATTGAAAAGGTTAAGGGATGATTTAGATGAGATTTGGCTGCTATTAATAGCAAGCTAAATGAGCACAGAGATATCTCTTGACGGTTGAGGATTGCAATGGCACCGTTTTTGTACTGAATCAGGATTGTTTTATTTCAAAGTTCCGTGCCGATGTTTTCCATCATTCAAATACTAATTATATCGATTATACTTGTTCTGGAGATTGTAATCCTATACTGGAAAGACACATCAGAATTCTTTTAGTGATTCTATGCTGCTTTATTTTATTTAATTTTATTTTAATTTATATTTTTGTTCATTGGATAGTGTGTTCTAGTTCCCATCTTCTTTATCCTTGTTTTTGTTTGTAATCTTTGCGAGAAGTGTTGTGTATGTGTCATTATTACGTAAGTATTTTCTGGCATGACAACAAATATTTAAACTTTGATGTACCTTTAAAATTTGTTACCCAATGCCAGGGGCTTTACTTATCCTATAACATAGACGCAGTTGTGACATTTTAATCTATAATTTATGTTGTTGATTGTGGTGGCGGCGATGGGAATTGCATTAGATAAAAATAAGATCATCTCTTGCTTTGATCATAATGACGTCGAGGCATGTCATTTCAGATAAGTGCAAATAAAACGTTAAGTTGAAGTGTTAAAAGTGCCAGAGTAAAAAAACAAAAAAACAAAAAAAGACAAAGAAAAAAAAAAGTAAAAGGAAAGTTCAAATTTAACTCGTCACTGTAACAGTTAGGAAATGAATATCAGTCTTAACCATTAATGCTTGTGATTTGTTCTGACAGATCGATCGGTCGATCAATCACTCGGCTGGTATTAACGCTGAAGCACGTATATATTCTTATATATACATTCATCATATATATGTATATGTATGCATATATATATGTATGCATATATATATATATATATATACACACACACACACACACACACACACACACACACACACACACACACACACACACACACACACACACACACACACACACACACATATATATATATATATATACCTATACATATACATCATTCTCTTCTCTGTGTCTCTCTAAATATATGCATACATATAAGCATACATATGTTATATATGCATCCACACATACACACACGCGCATGCATGCATACACACATACTTACATATATACATACATACCTACATACATACATGCATGCATGCATACATACATGCGTACATACATAGATGCATACATAATTACATAATACATACAGAAGTATATATATAATTATCTACAATTTTGAATATCTTCGTATGTAGCCATGATCGATGCCTACATGCACACACACAGGTGCACAGGCACAGATGTACGCACAGGCACACACGCACTCACACATGCACACACATAATCACATTATCTATCGATGAAGTAAAAGCGAGAAGAGAGATATATATAGATAAAGGAATATATTCGCAGTTTAATGACTGAGTCAAACATTGTAAAATGTGATACGTAATAAAAAACATAACATAGCTTTCAATGAAGCCAAAGATATGTATGTATGTATGTATGTATGTATGTATGTATGTATGTGTGTATGTATGTATGTATTTATGTATGTATGTATGTAAAACTTACTTGGAAAAGGATGCGTGGCGTTCGATCATATAATAGTATAAATAATATATAAATATATGCATATATACATACATATATGTACATACCTACATATATATGTATATATACATGCATATATGGGTACAGGACATCAAAAAAACGTTAAACACAAAGAGAAACGAAAACATAAAAACGAAAACATAGAAAACGAACTTTTTTTCGAACAATGAAAAAACAAACAAACAGAGAAACGATAATGCAACATAAAGAATATACCCCTTCATCAGTTGTCCCTGTTTCATCTACTCCGCGTTTCGAAGGTAAGGACAATGTATGTATAGGTGTGTATTTGCGTTTGTATATACATATACATGTGTACATGCGTATGTATGCGTGGAGACGTGGAAATACCTGGGTTGGTGTCCTGGGTTGGTGTCCAGGAGCGCGGTTGGTCCAGTGGGACTGGGAGGCCCCTCTGGTGTTGTCACATCTCTCTAGGAGAAGGAAACTCTGAGGGAAAACCTGCGACACTGACATTATTCGACGATGTAGACTAGTTCTTCTTTTCGAGTTTATGTTGTCCACGTTCAGTGAGTGGGATTGGATTGGTGCAAATCCTTTCCCCACTATCAAAAATCATCACGCATAGGCATCGCATGAACAAAAAGTATGATCTATCAAAAAAATTAGCCGGTCGTAGCTTTCGCATGCGTGGGACTTTCGATCAGGTGAAGGCAATACTCGAACATGAGTTTGCAGCCATCATATATATAATGTACATACATGTACGCAGAGACATTCCGATATACCGACGTTCCGATACACCGACATTCCGATAATACATATGTGCACCCAGACAGAGAAGCAGGCGCACACATACGTGTACACAGAAACCACACAAAAATGCGTGTTTATATATTAATATATTTACTAGTGTGTACTGTATCCACGAAAGTCAATTTAGTTTTTCATTCGGATAAAAATTAATAAAACAAATAGATGACAAGTATATATTCTTAGAAACAAATATGATCTTACTAATTATTGGTGATCATATAAATTGAATTCAATTATAACAATTTGTCTGCAGCATTACATCCGAATATCGAATGTAATGGCGCAGACAAAATTATATGAAAATAATATACGAGTGTTTATGATATATCTTTTCTTATGTGCTTAACAACACGAAGGCGCGTATATTTATAAGTAATAATAATGGAAATATTTTTAATAAATGCCCTGACGCAGTACGAGGCACTGGTTCTCATGGCTTCTAATCTTAACGGATTGGAACTGTTATCATGTACATGCTTTCTTATGGTATAAAAGATGGGCTACAGCAAATATTCTGCTAATGCCCTGATGCAGTACCAGGCAGTGGCTCTCATGGTTACTGGTCTTAATTGATTGGAAGTGTTATCATGTACGTTGTTTTGTCTTGGTATAAAAGATGGGCTACAGCAAATATTCTGTTTAATACCACAGATTTGCTTGTCAGTTGTTTGACCTTAACCAGTTGAGCATGTCCCTTGGTGGCTGACAATATGTGCATCTCTGATCACGAGCAGAAGTAGTGGGGGAGCATCATAGCCATGTGTTGAGAGGAGTTCTTTGGGGTTTGAATAATTCACCTTTGGAAACATGAGTGTTTTGCTCAACATCCTTAAACAGACCTTATTCAGGGACCTTTTGAGCGGGATGGGCTACTCGACAGGAAAAAAATTCTAACTGGGCCCCACCTGCGAGGGCATGCGCTGTTTATCTTGATATGAGATCACCATGTCGCGCACATATGGTTGTGATGCATGTGCCTGGTGTACCCTTATCAGACGGGTAGTCATGATGGGTATATTGGGCTTTGTATATTTTACCCCAGTGTCACTTTGATGGCATGCACAGCTCTCTCACTCAATAATAATAATAATAATAATTATCGACCTCGCAAGGATGAAAAGCAAAGTGGACCTCGGGAGAATCTGAACTCAGAACGTAAGGACGGACGAAATGCCGCTCAGCACTTTGCCCGGCGTGCTGACGGTTCTGCCAGCTAGGCTAGAAAGTTTGAAGGAAGTGCTAAGTCGATTACATCGACCCCAGTGTTAAACTAGTACTTATTTCTTCGGCCCCAAATGGAATGTCTCGGCAGAATTTGAAAATTGGGAACGTAAAACGAACGAAATGCCGCTAAGCATTTTCCGACATGCTAACAATTGTACCAGCAAGCTACCTTAGTAGTAGTAGTAGTAATAATAATAACAACAACAACAACAACAACAAAAACAACAACAACAACAACAACAACAACAACAATAATAATAATAATAATAATAATAATAATAATAATAATAATAATAATAATAATAATAATAATAATAATAATAGTAGACTCTAGTGCAACAGTTGAGGAAAGTGACTCAATTATGAACAAAAGCATATATGAAACCAGCAGTATACAAAACTGTTAAAATGATGTTGCTGAAAGATCTGCGAACAAGTTAAAGAACTCCGTAGATCCTCGAAGATAGTGACTACGAAATGCAAGTGACCTTACTGCAGCGAGCAAAGCCGAAGTGAAAAGACTTGTACAATAAGCGATCACTTTCACAATAGCCAAATGAAAAATGCGAAAAAAAAAAATGCCTATTCAGCGATATTCATGTTAGACTTTGGTGTCACTCAAGTACCTCTTGCACACAACAGCTGATATAATGACTGTTAAATGTATGCATTTCGGAGTGGTTATCTCTTCTTCAGTAACAGACACCGGAAAAGCAGACGCTTTGAACTGACACGAGATTTAATAATATTCCTGTCATCGTTCAATGACAAGCTGTGCTATTCAACGACTTGCCGTGACAGAGCTACGCATGTACCTATATACTCATCGAAGTTTCCGCTATATATTTCCGCATCTATCTATCTATCTATCTATCTATCTATCTATCTATCTATCTATCTATCTATCTATCTATCTACATATGCATACATACATGCATGCATACATGTATACACACACACACACGTTTGTATACACATAGTCATATATGCATACACACACACACGCATGTATATTCACACACATATATATTTATCTAATATTTATAAATGTAAATATCTAGATGGGAAATAGGTAAGTGTGTGTGTGTGTGTGTGTGTGTGTGCACGCGCTCGTGTGAAAGCGAGAAAGAGTGAAAGAGGAAAGAGTGAGAGAGAGAAATAGAGAGAATGAGAGAGGGGCTGTTGTGAAAGAAAACGTCCGTAAAAGATTAGAAAGAATCGAAGTTACTAACTTAACGTATGTCAAATGATTAATATGAATACCAAAAGTCTAAAACTACCAGAGACAACCATTAATTTTGCAAAAAAGAGAGACAGTTTCTCCATACCCAAGTAAATAGAAAATAAACCAATCAAGAGCAAGTTTAGGATAGTAATCACTATTATCATTTCGTGTATTACTTCGTAATAGATCAGACTATCTTAGCGCCTCTAACGGAAACTCTGTCATAATATCCAATTATCTACCAATTCCATTTCAACACAGATATAATACTTTGGTTGTGTATTATCAAAATCGCTCTCTCTGTACATACATACATAAATACATACATACACACATACACTCATACATACATACATACATACATGCACTCACATATATGCATATGTATACGCATAAATATAGATATAAATATTTATGTATGTATATATATATATATATATATATATATATATATAATGAGTGTGTCAATTTGAATACAGATATACATACATATATGTTTGTGCGATATGTAAGTACATATACATCCATATAATTATGAATATATATATATATATACATATATATATATATATATATGCGCAGATGCGTGTATTTATAAAAATTCATGTATACATATACATATCCGTACATACGCCTATATACACACATATAGACACCATACACAAGTGTATATGTATGTTTTTGTGAATGTATATATGAACAAATATCTGTGTATATATATGTATATATATATATATATATATATATATATATATATATATATATATAT
>NC_068989.1:68388280-68391307 GCF_001194135.2 Octopus bimaculoides | reverse complement strand
ACACACACACACACACACACACACACACACACACACACACACATATATATATATATATATATATTCATAATTATATGGATGTATATGTACTTACATATACGCACAAACATTTATGTATGTATATCTGTATTCAAATTGACACACTCATTATATAAGTATGTACGTGTGTGTGCACGTGAGTGCTTACGTATTTCTATTAGTGTGTGTGTGTGTGTGTGTATCCCTGAATATATGTTTAAATGAATGTACATAACTATACATATGTCAGCTGGAAACAATAGTCCTTAAATTTCAAGTATTATATTTTTACCGAGATGTTGGAGCAGTAGTACTTATCTCAATGTTGTCATTGCTATTGTACGTTATTATGTAGATAATTTAACTCGTTTGTACAAACAGATGATCATATATCTACAGATTCACATCGGTGGTATTCATTTAATAAAATATGTATATATATATAATCCTGATTCAACGTTATACGATTAAATTGTAAATTTCCATTTTCGTTTATGACTAATTCTCAATGGTTAATGTATAATATATAATGTTTAACGTATATTTCACATATATCAGTGGAATAAGAACTAGCTATTAGGGAGGACATTAAAAACGCATACGCACCTTCAAATACACGCAACGCACGCATACATACATACAGACACCGGCGATCAGTCTATATTAAAAGAGGTGGTGGTTGAGAAACATCTGGTCGGATTTTATTGTTTTAGTAACCCAAATCTTACCCGATCGAACATAAAATATGTTCCGGTTTGCTTTTATTGTCTCGCTTGTCATTGAGTATTTGGTTTCCATTTTTTCGTTCCTTCTTACTTTGCGAAAACAGTTAAGATTCAGGATTGGTGTATATACAGGGAGTGATGAGTAAATTGCCGCCATTTTATATTTTTTTATTTCGTGCATTGTTTGTTCTTTATTTTGTCGACTACACAGTATAGTAGGGTCAGTTGGGCACCGTTTGTGAGAAACACTACCATGACGCAATTCACTCTACCAGAAATGTGGAAACGACTTGCTGTGCTGCTTGGTATTCGCGCCGGAAGCTACAATACGAACATTTCAGTGTTTGGGTGTCAATCTGAGGATAGTGCAATCTGAGGACATGTACCGTGAGTTATAAAAGTCAAACATCCAGTCAACATCATGGTGTTTGGAGTGATCACTAGTGTTGGCGACGTTATGCCTCCATTCAGCTCCCCACACGGCCTCACACTCAACACGGAGGCCTACATCAAGTGCCCGGGTCAAGAGGGTGCCTGCCGGAATCCAGGAGAACCCAATCATGGCTGCCAGACAATTTCTTCAACCATATCACCCCTAACATCTAGCCACCTAACTCCCAGACTACACCACCCACTTGATTATTATGTGTGGGGCGCAGTTGAATGAAAGTTAAAAAAAAAAAACTCCCAAGATAACACCAAAGATAAACTGAAGGGAAGGATTATGGTAGCATTCACCAACTTAAACAAGAAGACCGCTCGGAAAAGTTGCAGGAAATTTCGAAGTCGTTTGGAGGCCGTGGTTGAAGCCAATGGCGATTTTATTGAATAAATTTACTCTTTAGTATTTCAAGATATGTTTATGAAACTTTGCTAAATATATCTGTTAAACTGACATACCAATGTTATTTTCATTTTTGCGCAATGTAGACGACAGTTTATTAACCGCACCCTGTATAGTTCTGCTGGTTAAAGTGTCTTATCGATGCCAGTTAATTTCTCTCTTGTATTACGTACTTATGAAAAAAGGCAGGAGTAGTTCTATCTTTTAATGAATCGCTTCTTCTCAATAGCAGCATTTCCTTTATTTTCAGCTGTCAGGTCTCATTCAGCTAAAGTTAGTACAGGTGGTGTAGTGTATCGTGTACTATAATATTGTGTACACATCGTGCATCATTTTATGGTGGTTTCACTTGTTTTTTTTTCTAGTAGGTGAATCAACCCGTAGAAGTTTCCTCATTGTTCCTACGTCAAGTAGTTTGCTGTGTTTGTTGCTTTTTAATCTCGCATAAGCCGATGTAAATTCAAATTTAATGTGTACGTCGTAAAATAGACACACACGCGCACAGGCACACACGTACACTCACACACACGCACACACATATATGTACTGCGTGTACTTTTATGAAACTAGAAACAATGAATATTTCTTATCAACAGAAGCTGTACTATTTTAGTTACATTTTTGCGTAATGCATAACGTTGCTTCAGTTAAAATCAAATTCATTTCGTTTTTTAATGGCAGCTGGAGACGACCTGTCGACTATGCAACCACGTGACTTAAATTCGATTACAAAAGAGCAAAAATGTCACTGCGGCCACACTGATGGGAATCGATTTTCTCTAAGTAGAATCATGGATTACTGCACATGCAACAAGTGCCAGAGTCAGCTATCACTGTAGCTGTTATCAGCAAAATGAAAAGCAAAAAAAAAAAAAAAAAAAAAAAACGAAAAGAAAGAGAAATGAGAAAAAAATCAGCTCCAAATGATACAAAACATAAAAGCTACAAATGGAGTTCTTTCCGATAAACAAACGCATATTGATCAATGACATACTTTTAGTAGAGACAACGGAGAACACTTTCCTCTAAATAGAGATTCCCTTGCAAAGCACATAATTCGTTCTAATTATCATCCACGAGCATTTTGCAACTGGTTTCCCTTCTCCAAATGAAATTGTAGAAAATTAAAGGTCCTTGTGATTTTGTAATGATTGATGCTGCTTTTCACCATACTCAAGTGGCGTTTAAGGACCTACTAAGTAAAGTTGCAATGCGTAGACAGATGTAAGACAAATATAAGACGAAATTAGAAGGACAAGCATCTTGAAAACTTGACAAGCATCATAGTGTAGTGAAACTGGTATGAAATGAAGGTACTAAGCAAATATGCAGCTCATATATATACATATACATACATACATGTATATATATATATACACACACACACACACACACACACACACACACACACACACACACACACACACACACACACACACA
>NC_068989.1:68380041-68387787 GCF_001194135.2 Octopus bimaculoides | reverse complement strand
ACATGTATATATATATATATATATATATAAAATATAAATAGTATGCTTGTGTATTTCGTGCGTGTGTGTGTTCAAAATTAATTCATATGTAACCTTAGAATATATCTACTTGTGTTAATCATTGGACTGCGTCCGTGCTGCAGCACTGCTTTAAAGGGTTTAGTCGAGCAAATTGACCCTAATACGTACGCTTTCCACCTCGTATTTATTTTACTGGCCGCTTTTGACAAACCGGTAAGTTATGGGGGGTGTAAACACATTAATACAGGTCATGAAGCAGTGAAGATACAAAAGCAAAGGCACATGCATACACAAAACATACAACAAGCTTCCACACAGTTTTTGTCTTCTAAATTCACTCACAAAGCATTGGTCATTCGAGGATGACCAATGTCGCACAAAGGGATTGAACCCAAAATTAAATAGTTGCCAAGCATGTTCTTAATCATACAGCCATACCTGCGCCTCTTTTCTGAAAATTCTACATAACTGAATACATTGTATATGACTAAAAGCTATTAGATTTAGATACTAACTGAGGAAGCTACGTTAACCCTCTTTTAGTGCAAACCGTAAATGTATGTAATTTGTTGTACAGAAACAAAAAACCGAATGGTAAAAAAAAAATGAATTAATAAAAGAAACTCGAAGATTATTTTTTATCAGTTTCGTGAAGCTATAGATAGATTTTACAAAGAAATCCAGATACCATTCCATTATCAATTCACATCAAATTAGGATAGGTTTTTCACACACCAAAAATCTTTCACATTACATTTCTTCGCATAACCATAAGTTGTTAAATACAAATCTACTTAATGAAAATAATAACAGTGATATTATTAACTATAATCATTCTTTGAACAATAATAACAACAATATTAATATTTCCGATATAAATTCGAATCGCATTCGTTCCTTAGCAGTAATTCCAAGACTAGAAACTCTGTTTATGAATGTAAAATTACTTCCAGCTCTGATGTCTTTTTTTAAGATAAGTAGCTCATCGTCTCAGTTGTCCAAATGACCATATAACCGTTGTTCTACATTTAGACATATCAACAAACGCAACAATACTGGGCTTAGTAAATTAATTTGGTCTCTTACGGAACATAATAAACAATTCGGTTTGGAATGGAAAATTCTATCTAAATCCTTCCTATATGACAGAGGTAAATCTTTTTGTCCGCTCTATAACGAAGAGCAATTTCTCATCCTTTTCTCGGTAAATACGCTTCTAAACACGTTTAAAGAACGCGTTTATCGTTGCAGACAATGGCAAACACATACTCCTAGTTCCTATGAATTATTTCTACCAATCTATAAAATTCGACCTTTAACTGTTTTCTTACATTTCATTTCCACTACATATATCTATTTCCACGCTTTTAAACTTTATTCCCATTCATCTATCACTATATTTTCCACTCTTAATTTTCTGTTAATTTCTTTCTTTCTCCTACTTCTCTTTCTCTAAATTATCTTTGATGTTAAATCTATTAACTGTTTTTAAAAATAACTTGCTAGTGTTCTCTTTACATCACATACTTACGTACGCGGTAATCACATCTGGCTAAAGTGACTTATTTGATTTGTTTTGTTTCTCTTTCCCCCCGAGGGGATGATTGCATTGTTTTACATCATTTTTATTCCCTCCGGAATAATCTCAATGCTTTTTTTTCAAAACATATTTGAATAACATCTGCGTTTGCCTCCATTTCTTAATTTATTCATGTTATACAAAATCATTTCACTTAACCCTGGAATATATGTATATGTACCTTGGCAACGAGATTGCATCTACACTATAGCTCAACTCACTAAAAATATTAAGCAAATATCGCTTTATCTGCAGTATATCATTTAATAAAATCACTTTGGATAATTTACACCAGGGTACACTTAGTATGGTAAATGACGGTGGAATGGCTACGGCCGAAATGCCTTTGATCAGAACTTTATGCAGGCAGAACTGATTTTAGAGATAATCGAGAGTAGCAATAATTCTTTTTTTGCTTTTTTTTTTATCATAAGCCGAATAAAGATTCACAGTAATTTGACCTGCAGGAAATAGAAGACATATGCCTTTGAAACCATACTTACGAAGTGGTACTGAAAGCTTCGTATCTTTGGGTAAAAGAAAATACAGGAAGATCAGTTAATTATAATTTTATTCAACATATCCCCCTGTCAGATCCACATACTTATTACAGCGGTCCTTCAGGTTTTCTAAGCCCTGTTTTGGCCCCCAACCTGACCTTTCGTGATATCCTTAAAGCCAGGAACTGATCAGCATCCCCTACTAGGGGGATTAAGAGGGAATATTGAACAATGTAGCTCTGTGTATAATGTTTACGGTAAAAAGGCAAGAGGTTCATGGTTGAAATGCTTTAATCATACGTTTGCTTGTTCAAGGTTGACCTAGGGTTAAATAAAAGCAGCAGCACATTTAATGAAAGTTTGCAAAGTGAAATTAGTACTTGAATTTAAGAAAAAGATCAAGGCTGCATTTATTTTCTTAATTCCTAATTAATTGATGTATCAAATTATTTATTCATCTACTTTATTCATCTACTTTATTCATGTATTTTATTGTTTAATTAAAAAGTCGGTTATCTTAACTGCGCAGCTTACCACTCAGGGGAAAACTTTAAACCAATTAAAACCAAATTAAATCTAAAATGTTTATTCTACTTTCTACTATAAACTATTATGCAATGTTCACTATATAGCATTATCAAGATAGTAATTCACGTCATATAAATAAAATAAGTAAATATGAGAAAGCAAAAGTTTCCCAGACATTAATACATAGTAAAACTATATTAGAGAAGGCTGAAGTTTCAGAGAGAAATTCTTTTAGAAAATCTTATTGCCATATTGGCATCTACATATTTATGCAAAAATGCAATTCATACACTCTAGACCTCACTCTATAGACAGTGCTAATTTTATTTTACTAATATAAATACATGAATGAACAAATTAACAAGTATAGATGTAGGCTTAATTATCTGGCTGAAAATTTCGCCTCACAACTACCTGGATACAGATTCGAATCCACTAAATGGCACAGTGATCGAGTGTCTCCTCCTAACAGAAGATATCAATACATTTTGAGTGAAATTTTGTAGAGAATTATAGCTATTTATATTATGCACAAACACAAAGTTCATACCGTACAGCCATTTGTAATATACAGGTTATAGTTTACAGGCTTTTTTTTATAGTATAAAAATATATTGCTATTTATAGCTATTTATAGTATATACAAATGTAAAGGATTAAATGCTTTCTAATGATTCATATAAGTAACTTGCTTACGAACCACATGGTTCCGGGTTCAGTCCCAATGCATGGTACCTTGGGCAAGTGTCTTCTAGTATAGCCTCGGGCAGACCAAAGCCTTGTGAGTGGATTTGGTAGACGGAAACTGAAAGAAGTCCGTCGTATATATGTATGTATGTATATATGTATGTGTGTGTATATGTTTGTGTGTCTGTTTGTCCCCCTCAACATCGCTTGACAACTGATGCTGGTGTGTTTGCGTCCCCGTAATTTTGCGGTTCGGCAAAAGAGACCGATAGAATAAGTACTAGGCTTACAAAGAATAAGTCCTGGGATCGATTTGCTCGGCTAAAGGCGGTGCTCCAGCATGGCCACAGTCAAATGACTGTAAAATAGAGGTGGTAAATTTTCAAGCATGTAATTATTAGAAAATAATAATACATATTAAAATATGATTTAAATAACATAATTAAAATATGGTATAAATGACAATTTTTTTTATTTGTGACCATAAAAGGAATTGATCTGTTGAGTTTTATTTAGCATGGTTATGATACATAGAAGTGTAAGGTGACGTTTACGAGCAAGAGCCTTATCTTTGATGAAGTACTATCACTGAATCTAGTGATATCGGTGTTTTTGCAACTTAATAAATAAAAAAGGGAAAACAAAACTGTAGGATTTACTTATCGCATTCATACAAAAATGTGTGTTTATAACGCACAGATTCTTGTTGTTTGCCTTGTACAGCCAGCTGCCATTCGTGAGCGAGTATAGTTTGGTAATTGTTTTAGGTGACGATGTAATCGCAGCCAGACATACATACACTCTTAGGTCACGCTCTCTTGAGGTAGCTGTCGTCTCTCTCAAGTAGCAGATGGATTAAAGGAATTAGAGCTGCTGCACTTCTTTGCAGGTACATTTACACAGCTGAATACAACTGAAGCAATCAGAAATGAAGTGACTTGATCAAAGGCAGAAACGCCGCTTGGTTCAAGCATTGACTCAATGAAGTTATGATCGTTAAGCGAAAAACTTAACCGTTAGACTACGCACCTTCATATTGCATCTCTCTTACATTGCGTCGCTTTTTATCGTAGCCCCGTATGACACCACAGTTATTCAATTATTTACGATGTTAACGAATACTATGTTTGGGAAATTAGTGATATTTCAGTCCAGTTCGAGTTTGTGTTTACTATAAATAGCGATAAGCTTTTATCTCTGCCTATTCAGGGAAAAGAATAACCAATCTCTGACGAAAGAGTACAAAGACAGAAACTACTCAATGTTTCTCATCAGAGAGAGAGAGAGACAGAGAGAGAGAGAGAGAGAGAGAGAGAGAGAGAGAGAATGAGAGAGAGAGAAAAGGGGAAAGAGAGAGAGAGAGAGAAAAGGGGAAAGAGAGAGAGAGAGATCAGTTGTTTTAATCACATTATTTTTAACGGCGATGTTAAAATGCGTATTTACTGAAAACATACACGTAAGCTTAACTCACATCACTCTCTCTCCTTCCCCTTTCCCTCTATGTGTACTGTGCGTGAGTTTGAGTGTGTGTGTGTGTGTGTGTGTGTGTGTGTGTGTGTGTGTGTGTGTGTGTGTGTGTGTGTGTGTGTGTGTGTGTGTATGTGTGATGAGTATGTCCAACTTCTCACCCTGTGTTAAGCTGATTCTACCACTGACTCAACCATAAGTGAATGCGTATATAGCGATAGAATACTCAACCCTTTCGTACACGTATTCAATGAGCAAGTGGCTCAGTTGAAAAGAAAACTGGTTGTTCATACGTCGAAACCGACGAAACATCATCATAATTATCTATCTATCTATCTATCTATCTATCTATCTATCTATCTATGTCTGTCTGTCTGTGCATGTATGTACGAATGTATGCTCGTATACAATCAGTATTTTCGGAGAGCCCTAATGCCGCAACATCATTCAACATGTTTGGTCTTTTATTTTGCTGGTGGTAGTTACGGGGACGCTATATGGTTTCCAGTGACATAGATATGAGAAATTATTAACATTATAAAATCAATTCGTATGTCACATAGAATTATAATGAAGAATATTTCACTTTTATAGCCTATTACAACATATTACAATATATTATAACTTAGCATTTCTTCGAGGCAATAAGCTTGTGAAACATGTCGCAGGAGTAAAGTCTAATTATAAATGAAACTGTTATTTTCTCAGGCAAAGGAAGGCACAGAGACTTGTTACAACAATATTACATTTACAGAAAGTCCCTAAGCATATTACAACTTGTTAATATGATCTAAGCATATTAACACTTCATAAACTTACCATATGCTTTCATGTACTCAACTATTTCGTAAATATGCATGATCCGTTTTAACTATTTATGTATTTGTGTATGCTTATGCCTGCATATGCATGTATAAGAATATGCATGTCGATATAGAAGCGTATGCATGCGTATGTGTTGATGAGTGTGTGTGTATGTGTGTGTGTAAGTGTGTGTGTGTGTGTGTGTGTGTGTATGTGTGTGTGTGTGTGAACGTGTGAACGTACATATTTAAATATTTTCTCACAAGAAATATGTTGCAAATAAATAAGTGCTATTACTTTGATTTATCGAATAAATTTTATACAAACAGCAGGAAAAATTACAAACATAAGAAAACTAAAGTGAAAAGAAAGCTCTTTCTAAGCGATTCGAAACCACGTCATTTCAAGAACAAATCAGTTTGGCTTGATGCATGCGTACAATTGGATTTCTCGTGAGAGCGTTATAATGTGAAAAGTAGACCGATACTTCGTCAGTAAAAAGCAAAAGTCCTAATAAAAAAAAAAAAACGATCACTCACGGCTCCCATATACATATTTTGCCTTCTTTCATCTTTCCATGGGCCCCGTAAACTTTGATAGAGAAGTAATGATGTAGTCGAGATACACGCCATTTCTTGTGCATGCTTACATATACAAGCATTTTCCCGTGACTGATTTCTTCCAAGTTGAAAGAGAGCAAAATCCCCGATCCCAGCACTGGTAATATATTTATTAAACCTGGAAGAATAGAAAGCAAAGTTGCTATGGGCGGGGTTTGAACTGAGAGGAAGGAGAACTGAAACAAATTGCATTCTATATAATGTCATTCAAAGCTCTGCTGAGTGGCCAATATGCACACACACATCCACACACAAACACATACAAACACACAGAGGCACACACAGGCACACACATGCATACAGTCACAGACACAGACATACACACACATACACACACACACCAGCGCACACACAAACGCGCGCGCACACACACACGCACACACAGACACACACAGACACACACAGACACACGCACATATGTAGTAATTAAATCTCATTAGTAAAGAAGTTTCCATTCTGTTCATTAAAAAGTCAATAACAAATATGACGTCATCATCAATGCAATACTGCTTCCCAGTGTTTTTTCGCGTTGAGGAACGGATGATAGTTAAATGGGACCGAATTAGGAGTATAGAGAGAGTGAGCAACTAATTCAAAACCACAGTCACTCACAGTAGCCATTGAAACCAAGGACTTGTGTGCTGGAGCTTTATTCTGATGAAATAAGATCCCCTTTCGACAGTTTTCCTGGGAGTTCGGCGTTGATAGCTTTTCGTAACTACCTCAGCAAGTCGGCATAGTACACCATTGATGGTGTGGTCCCTTTGAAGATAGTCAATAAACAGAATGCCTTTTACTTCGTAAAAACTGAGGCCATTATTTTCCCTGTTGGGGAAACGACCAAGACCTTATTTGGAAGATTTGGGGAGTGGAGTTTCCACTACATAGGTTGTCTCTTTTTCTCCGGAACAAGATGTTGAAATCAGCACTTATCCTGATTTTGGAAACGTTCAAGGAAACCAGTTGGATCTGCTTCGAACAATGTCAGATTTTCTCGTGCTGCGATCAGTCTGGTGCGCTTTAGATCAAGTATCAGAAGACGTGGCACCCATCGAGAAGAAACTTTCATTACGCCAAAATCATTGAAGAAAATATTCTTAACTCTCTCGCGGGATATGCTAATAGCATTGGCTATTTAATTTATAAAAAACCGCCTGTTATCGGTGAGCATGTGATGAACACGATCAATCTTTTCCTCGGTGGTGGCAACTGCAGGACATCCAGAATTTGAATCGTCTTCAAAACTCTTCGTTCTCTTCCTAAATTCCGCTACTCAATTTTGCACAGTTGAGAAAGCTGGAGCGTCATCCCTTAATGTAGCAACGATGTCAGCATGTACAGTTCCATTTTCAAGAGAAGTAGCTTCTGATTAATTTTGAAGTCTTCTTTGAACATTCAGATGTCAGTTGAAATAAATTTAACTACTTGAAGGTTTCACGTTCTGGAGGTTCACATGTTTTGTTTTTGCTCATAGGGATTACGTATGCCGTATTTTCCCCCTCCGTTATAAGGTAAAAGCAATGACCGGATAATGAAGGGT
>NC_068989.1:68378966-68379561 GCF_001194135.2 Octopus bimaculoides | reverse complement strand
ATATATATATATATATATATATACATACATATTTCATCTATCCACTGAATTTTTCTAATCACACTGGTGTCCATAGGGCTGCTGATTACTACATCAGAGCATATCTGTTTCTATTGTTGTTCTACTTAATAATATCTGGCCTGCTGGGTTTTAACTTGGTGCCGGTTTTTATTTTTATATAAGTATACTACATTTATGTGTATGTCTGTATGTATATATAATTTTTCACGTCTGGCCGCATAGCCTTTTCCGTTTGTTTTCCTGTCTTGTTTTTTGTCCGCCACGACATTCCTCCATGGCATAGGTTTAATTTGTGTATACAAATTTAATTTGCGGTCCATGGGAAGAGCCATTTTGACGATGCGTCCTGCCCAACTCTTCGAAACGCCGGTGTTGAAATGGGGGTAGCTGATGAAGGAAAATGTTCTCTATGTGGTTTGTGTGTTTTCTGTACTCTAGTTATTATTATCTTCTTGTCTACGTTTTGTTTGCAGATATGCACCTATATATACAGGTAGACGTAGGTATGCACATACCTATACGTATATATGCATATACTCATTTATTATTTGTTATATATATATATATATATATA
>NC_068989.1:68375299-68376826 GCF_001194135.2 Octopus bimaculoides | reverse complement strand
ATATATATATATATAATATACATACATATATGTATATATATATATATATATATACAACATATATATATTTATATATATATGTATATATATAGCGGAATGAGTGTTGGCGTTCATAAACAACCTGTCTAAATAATTCTTTCTCACAGCCATACATATATAAGCCCCATTTTAACGGTACATAGAAGAAGTAAGTGGATAGTATTTGAATTCAAAGCGTCTTGTTATTTTGTAATTTTCCGGCTATGAAACTGATACCATAGTTTTCATTGTGCTTAGTTGCTTACGCTGATGAGTGTATCCCTTCAATAATTATTTGTAAAGGAAAGGTTAATAGTTTCTAAACACCCACTCACTCACACGGATTATTATATCGCTATACGAACATAAGTACATATATATGTATGTAAAAATGTAATCTATGTTGTGTGTATTTTCAACTCTACGTATGTGTATTTTCTTATTAATTGAAATTCATATCTATATATCTGTCTATAGATATCTCGTTCTCTCCGTCTGTCTGCTTATCTATCTATCTATCTATCAATCTCAAATTTCTCTTTTAAATTATCTATTTGTCTACTCGTCTATATCGCTATCTAACTGTCTATCTATCCAGTTATACGTGTGCAAGTGTTGCGTGTTTGTATGTATTTGTTTTGGGGCGGAGGTTGTGTATGCGTATTTGTGTCAATATATACAAGCTATTAACCTTTCTTTTACAAATAAATATCGAGGGGCTTGCTTCATATGTCTATAAAGCTACTGCAGGTTGAAAGCTATGGTATTAGTTTCATAGCTAGAAAATTACAAAATAACATGTTTTGTATTCATCTACTATCTGGTTTCATAGAATATACTCTACTAAGTGGTTATTATGATATTATGTATATGTGATAAACAACGATTCACTTATTTATCTCCCTGACTCACACTGTCTCCCTCTCATTCTCAGTATATATATATATATATATATATATATATATGTATGTATGTATATGAAATAATGTTCTATATATAGATATATATAAATTCAAGTATTTTATACATGTACATATACTATTGTGTATAACCTAAAGCTTAAAGCCTTTACTGAATTCCTAAATTAAATATCTTCACTAGATGCAAGGAAACATGAAAACGTGTCTTCTGTTTATTTTACAATGTCACTCATAGACAACAAAACAGAGTCCGATAGTTTCAAGTATTTGTATATTTTCAGGAGTACTTTATGTATGTGTGTGTATATATATGTATATATATATGTATATATATATGTATATATATATGGTGAGAGGGATAACTACCCTTGGCAAACAGGACACAGTCGTGTGTCGATAAGCCAGCTGGAGGAGATGTCCTCCTGGGGCTAAAAGCAACAGTAACATCCACCCCTAGGGGTCAGCCACACTTAAGTGGCAATATACTACACTTTATCGTGCAGTTACTGTTAATACTTCATTTAGAGAATTAACATTGCTTGTTTTCACCTTTTCGATATCAGTGAAGAATTTCACTTGAAAAGAAGAT
>NC_068989.1:68373457-68374858 GCF_001194135.2 Octopus bimaculoides | reverse complement strand
ATATATATGTATATATGTATATACGTATACATATATGCATGTATATATGCATATATATATATATATATATATATATGTACATAAATATCTATATATGTATGTACATATTTTCCAATCAAGAAAATAGACCCGATATTGTTGTAAAAATTACGTTCATAAAAGATGTCTGCTCATAGATATATAGATCCCAGCAAACTGCAGCACTTCTGTGACAGCATTTGAAAAATTAAGGTCTCAAAAATGCAGTATCTCAGAACACCTGCATCAGTGATAATCGGAGCTTTGGAGAATATCAAGTAACGTATTATGGCCAAATACCAGGAAACCCCAAATTATATGAACTATCAAGAATTGTCTCCAAGGGTCCTACCCACCTCATAGGAAAAACATTGTTAACTTGGAAATACCGGATTCTCTTAAAAAGAACTGTTTGAAATGTGAAATATTACAAATTTAATGGAAACTTAGTTCCCAGATACCAGATCCCTTCCTCCACAGTATATCATTGCTTATCATAAATAACGCCAATAGTAAAAGTTTAAGTTGCTTTTTAGGAAGTGTCTAGGTGAAACTTGGAACAGCTTCCATAAAACAAAGCAACGATAACGTTAACATCATCATCATCATCATCATCATCATCGTCGTCGTCGTCGTTGTCAACAACAACAACAACATGTTAACAAAGGGCTCTCTACGTGGTCACTGGATCCTTAAGAAGGAATAATCAAACCTCTCTAAAAGAGAACTCTTCTCTCTTAAGTGCAAGAACTTTCGAAAATATCGTCGTTCATACATTTCAAATCCAAATTGGAGAGCTTGGAATGTTATTTGCTCGTATGTCTGATCTATCGGGTTTGCCCTTGGACAAAAGCAGTTAAGGTCATCGTCGTAGGTTCTTCAATCATTCTTTCTGTAATTAGTGTAATCAGCTATGTCAAAAATTATTGCTTTTATTGTTTTTCATTTAGTTTGAAGTATAAACTTGATTAGCTCTACCTGACCCCCACCGAGAATTTTGCAACCATTTGAACAATTAAATGTTCCATTAAAGTTACTAGTCACTGTTATATGGTCGTCACAGTGTAGCACGCCTTCAGATTTTTGTTGTTGTTGTTGTTGGCACTCCGTTGCTTACGACGTCGAGGGTTCCAGTCGATCCGATCAACGGAATAGCTTGCTCGTGAAATTAACGTGCAAGTGGCTGAGCAATCCACAGACACATGTACCCTTAACGTAGTTCTCGGGAATATTCAGCGTGACACAGTGTGACAAGGCTGGCCCTTTCAAATACAGGTACAACAGAAATAGGAAGGAAGAGTGAGAGAAAGTTGTGGTGGAAGAGTGCAGCAGGGTTCGCCACCATCCCCTGCCGGAGCCTCGTGGAGCTTTAGGTGTTTTCGC
>NC_068989.1:68367692-68372819 GCF_001194135.2 Octopus bimaculoides | reverse complement strand
ATATATATATGTATGTATATGTACATATATACACATGTATATATGTGTATGTGTGTGTATGTCTATATATGCATATACATACATACATATATATATATATTCATGCATACGCACACACACATACATACACTATCTCAGCAAAGGCTTCATAATATATTTAAAAAGAGGCATCTGTTACATTATTTTATTTGTTCTAACTCTAACAGTTCACATTTGTTTGTAACAAACTTGATTTATAGCTTAGAGCACAGCAAACATCTTCGACACTTTGTTTTCTAAAAAATTGTGCTCCGTAGAAAACAAAGAACGTTTTCTTTTATTATTTACGTTTTATCTAGTTAACCTTTCTCAGCATTTCACTGTCATATATGTTGCATGTGGTGATGAAGAATGTTTGTCGAAGGCATTGTTATTGTGATGTCGGTATTTTAGTAGTATCTTTTATGTGTTGTAGTAGGTTTTGTTCCTCAGCTCCAAGTCAATCCTGATTGAATAGATCTAGCATTAAAACTTTCCAGGCGTGATTATCGCGGATTTTATTGAAACATAATACATGCATACAAAACTCCATAACCTTTACCTCCTCTTTCATTTCTCTTTCTTTCACTCCGTTTCGCTCAGGTTCTCTTTCCTACTACTTCCTCCGTGCGTATGAAGCCCATGTTGCCTTCTGCTCCTCATCAAATGCAGTCGGTTTCTCAAAATGGATATAAAACTCCGCTATCTTTTTCTTTTCATTTCTCTCCAATCGCATATCCCGAGAGGAAGGACTTCGTCCGAAATTGTGGGTTTTGCACACCCCAGAGATATTTAACTACTCTTTCTGTCGCTTTAAATAGACAGACAGATAGACAAAGTCACACACACACACACATACACACACACACACACACACGCACGCGCACGCACACACTCCACACACACACACACACACACACACACAATCCATACACATATCATGTACATGTATATTTTTGTATATGTATGTATATATATATATATATATTAATCAACAGCCAATTTCTCAAAAATAAAGAATGTAAAAATTTTTTGCTGTTTTTCCTTTGTTTCTCTTCCGTCAACTTATCCTGAAGAACGTTTCCGTGCGAAACGTTGCGCTTTCCACTCTTTTCACTGTACTCCTTCTTATTTCTTTATTGCCCACAAGGGGCTAAACATAGAGGGGACAAACAAAGGGATTAAGTCAATTACATCGACTGCAGTGCGTAACTGGTACTTTATTTACCGACCCCGAAAGGATGAAAGGCAAAGTCGACTTCGGCGGAATTTGAATTCAGAACGTAACGGCAGACGAAATACCGCTAAGCCTTTCGTCCAGCACGCTAACGTTTCTGTCAGCTCGCCGCGCTCATTGTACTCTTTCTGTAGATTTTTTCCAACTATATTATCAAATTTGTTGTTACATTAAAAAGAAAACAACTGAGGGTTATTTGGCTGTCATGTTCTTGCTTTACTTGAGTTAACCATCCGATTCATGTCACAGTCATAGTGGCTGTGGCTATGCTGACAATTTTGTCGTCTGTGATGATGATGATAATTGCATTTATAATGTTGCTTTGTGAGAGTTCGTTGCGGTTGTATGGAAATGATGAGGTAGTTATGCTTGGAAAGCGGCTACGATTTGAGATATTTCAAGGACCAACGAACTTACGCGTTGCAAGTTCTGGGGTCAGGCGACTCTTGTTGACAGTACTCAGTAAGAACTCGTCATCAAGATCAAAGGCTAAGCTTTTGGTAGTAGGTACGTAAATGTGGCAATAATTATTAACGATAGAGTTAGATTCATCTGTGCCATAAAGGTCACTTAGCAATGGCTCTGATGAAAGTGAGGTTCCGTTAATATAAGTTGTATTGGCTACCGCTAGCTTGTTAAATAACCGTACCAATCCCCTTTTTTATGTACCAAAATACATGCTTTCATATCCGTAAATGCAGGAGCTCAAGCGTCAATCAGTGGCTGTGGAAAGATGTTGAATTGTTTGTTAACATAGCGGCAAGATATTGGAGAAGAAGGCTCAGTTAGTGTAAAGTGTTTAGAACCTCGTGTATTGGTCTCTGCCCTTCGTGTGAGAACAAGAAAAAGAGAAAATTAGGAATTGTGTTTTGGTAAGTGAGTAAAAATTGGTAGAAGCGGAAATTTAATTAACGGAGAAAGATGTGAGAGGGTAAGAAATCAGAGGTATGAGGTGAACAAAAGCTTCTAATCTTTCCCTCGGTTTTTCCCTCAATTCTTCTCGTCCATATATCATTTTCCTTGCCATTTCATCTGTTCAGTTCTTTTCTGTCAATTCACAAACAACAACATCGATATTTTGTCTGTTCCTCACGACGAAACGAAAAGCAAGGTTCGAAATGTTAGATACGGAACGACTCAAAGACTTATCGAACACTTCCACCGAAGTGTTCTATTGAATCATTATTGCTGATCTAGGCCATCACTAGTTTCCTTGGGTTTAGATTTTATTTTATAATAATGATACTTATCTTGTGTTGCTACTCTCCTTCAACCTGCTATTCTTGTTTGGACGAACTTGTAAAATCAACCATGAACGTTCTCACTCATAGTACCATTTCCAGAGCTTTCATCCTCATTACACAGACAAACGGTGCGTTAGAATATCCTTGTGAATTTATTTCGTGGTATGCGTGTCTATTGCGATTCTCAAACTGAACTGCTCATATTTCCACCACATATTCAATATCACTTTCAGAAGAAATCGAGCGTATATTATAAGTATTACAGGGAATTGGGCGATATGCTTAGGCTAAATCCAACAATATGATATCATGAGTTTTGTATCCCCACTCATCTGTACATGCACACACACACACACATACACATAACTTATATAATTTGTATATATAAATATATATATATACACACTTTCATGCATGGATATTTAGACATGTGTATACGTGCGTATACATACATACATACATATATACATACATACATTCATACATACATACATACATACATACATACATACATACTTATAAACATACATACATATATATGTATGTGTGTGTGTGTGAGAGGGAGAGAGAGAGAGTTGTACAGAGTATTTGTGTCTAATTTCTTTATTTCATTGATCCTATCAGTACAAATGTTGATAATGAATTTACTATCAGTTCTTGGGTTTTTATTGACTAAACAACTATCAGCTCAAGAATGGCAAACTTTTCTATATATAGTTTCAAAAACATTGAACCAAAAATAAATCACTTTCGCAAATCTCCATGATTAAGATTCCTGGTAAGTCTTAGAGGCACGACTCTTAGAAAATTTTATGAACGACAAACAGAATATCTCTTATATCTATGTAATCGATGCAAATCATTACAAGCTTTTCCTTGTGATTGCAAAATGTTATTTATTACAAGTTGTTCAAATTAACAATGTCTTCCTTGAAACTGGTTGCACATTTGTGAGTACATTGCTGATTTCCCACAGGAGTTAAATAAATATTTCCAGACTGTTTGTACATTGGATTGTGACATATGATAGCAAATCTTAACTGTAATAATGTCTTTGTTTAATTTCGTTTATGCAAATAACAGTCAGTTGAATTTACCAACAGCTTAATTCAAAGCTTTCTATAAATAAATTAACCAGGTGCTACTGGACAACTTAAACAATCTTTAATCAAGAAGATAATTGTTCAATATGTTTCACATAGACCATTATACATTTTATATAATTTAAACAACTCATCATAGCCAAACTCGTCTTAACCATCCCAGTAATTTTCCAGAATGTTTTTATTCACTCTCAACGGACCTTCTCAAACACTCTTGATCAGATTACTTTTGAATATTACCGGTTTTAATGAGATATTCACTTAAACATCCAACAATCTCTGAGGAAATACATGGTCTATTGAAATTACACTTTCAATAACGTAAAACTGTCAATTTCAACTCTGCCAATTGAAATATAGGTTTCAAATTTTGGCACAATGAGAGCAAGTTTGCTGTATGGTTTAAGCTGATAATATCGACTCGAGTCCACAGCTGGTACTTATTTTCTCGACTCCGAAGTGATGAAAGTCAAAGTCGACCTCGGCGGAATTTGAACTCAGAACGTAAAGACGGACGAAATGTCACTAAGTATTTCGCCCGGTGTGCTAACAGATCTACCATCTCACCGTCTTTCTGTCAAATATAATAGTAATATCTATATTAATAAAAGCGAAATTCTGTCTGATACCTATGTATCTCAGTCTACATTTGTTCTACATAGACATATCATAGCTTTTTGGAATCAGGTTGATCCCAGGATTGAAAAAATTGCCCTTCATTTGGTTCTTGAACATTCAGCATTGGGATCTGATTTAAATGCATTTGGTGTGCTATTTATAGCAGGTAAAACTTGGATGATTCACGCCATCTTGGTTGGCGTTTTCAGATGACGTCAAAGACCAAGGGGGAGATCAAAGATATTCGCTTCGTTTATTTTACGTCGTGATAAGAACTTTGGGAGAAATTGGTCAACAGTTGGAACACAATTTGGAACTGGAGCGATAGAATGATTACATTAGAGAATAAATTATCATCCGTGCTTAACTTCTGACTAAACATCACCGGGGCATGTAGTCATTATAGACATATTATAGTAATGTTATTTAGCTCTCTTTAGTTTTGGGCTGCAGGCCCAGTTAGCCCTCCGCAAGAGCTAGTCTAAAAGTCCGCACAGAGTGCGGCTTTTAGGCTGGTACTATACAAAGGCGGCGAACTGGCAAAATCGTTAGCACGCCGGGCGAAATGCTTAGCAACATTTCGTCCGTCTTTACGTTCTGAGTTCAAATGCCGGCGAAGTCGACTTTCATTCTCCCTAGGGGTCGATGTAATAAGTACCAATTGAGCACTTAGTAATATACTATATATTACACAGACACAGACACACATACACACACACACACACATACGTATGCACGCACGCACTTACACGCACTTACACGCACGCACACAGACAGACATATCTATATCTATCTATCTATCTATCTATCTATCTATCTATCTATCTATCTATCTATCTATCTATCTGTCTGTCTGTCTGTCTATCTATCTATCTATCTTTCTATAGAAATATATATATGTATATAT
>NC_068989.1:68360990-68363490 GCF_001194135.2 Octopus bimaculoides | reverse complement strand
AAAAATCGACAAACAGGGGAGAAGCACCGCAAAACAAAGACCCACTACCTGGCAGTACGACTGTAGTCGACGACGCCAGTCGGCTGACTGATGCCTGAGGCTTGCATAATGTAGCTTCTAGCAGCGGAAACCTGAACTACAACGGGCTTGTTCCACGGAGAATGGTTCCAGTTACTTTTGGGTACCCCCTCGTATTGGATAATAGAGGACAAAACACTAACTACAGCAGCAGCAGCAACAACAACAACTGCTACTACTATTACTACTACTATTACTACTACTACTACTACTACTACTACTACTACTGGTGGTGGTGGTGCTGCCGCTGCTGCCGCCGCTGCTGCCGCTGCTGCTGCCGCTGCTACTGCTGCTGCTGCCGCTGCTACTACTACTACTACTACTACTACTACTACTACTACTACTAAAACAATAATAATAATAATCCTTTCTACTGTAGGCACAAGGCCTCGATTTTGTGGGGAGGGGACGATCACGTCGACCCCAGTGTTTTACTTGTACATAATTGATCGACCTCGAAGGGATGAAAGGCAAAGTCGACCTCCGCCGAATTTAAACTCGGAACGTAGCGACGGGCGAAATACCAGAGTACTGAGCAGTGGATTGGAAGTCTTATCATGTACATGTTTTGTGTTGGTACAAAAGATGGTCTACAACAAATATTCTTCTCAATAATACACATTTGCTTGTCAGCTGCTTGACATTTACCAGTTTAGTATGTCACTTAGTGTCTGATGACGTGTGCATCTCTAATCAAGAATAGGAGTAGTTATAGAATTCTTTGGGGGTTTGAATGATTTAACTCTCGAATCCTGGTTGTTTCGCACAACATCCTTAAACAACTCTCATTCAGGGATCTTTTGAGCGAGACAGGCTACTCAAACTGAAAAAAATTCTAACTGGGCTCCACCTGCAAGGTTAAGCGCTGTTTATCTTAATATGAGATGCTACCGATTCTGCCAGCTCGCTGCCTTAATCATAATAATAGTCCTTTCTACTATAGGCACAATGCCTGGAATTTTGGGGAACGTAGATATTCGATCAAATCGACCCCAGTACTTAATTTATCGACCCCAAACGGATGGAAGGCAAAGTCGACCTCTGCGAATGATGATAATAATTCTTCTTATTATCTCTTGTTTCATAGGATTAATATTGTAACTTGTTGAGAATGGAAAGGGTTTGCGCCTTTTGCTTTTTTCTGCTCTACTTATTTATTCTACATATCTGGCATGATCAGCAGCAACTGGTGATGGGCCACTTCGAAATCAGCATTCAGCAAAGAAATAGCGATAACAACATGTATTGCAGAGGGGAGTTAGAGAGCAAATTAGAAAAAGTGAATTAGAAATGTATCGTGCCTCATGTGACAGTGACTATAATTTCTTTAATGTCCTAAAGTGGTTTGCTTTGTCGGAGCTACGGCGTTTCCTCTTAGACATAAAGGTTTCAAAGGCGGGGATTTACTACCTGAGTCCAGGGAGATAAGAGCACTTGCCTATTGAACTGTTAAGAGAAAGGAAAAACCAGAGGCGAAGCTAAACTTAACTATCTAGTTTGATGAACAATTTCGGTTTTCGGTGAAGACGTGGAATATTGCGAAAATTCAATAATGGCAGCTGAGAATGTAATTTTAAATCGCTTGGCTTGCGTAGTCTTCTCCAGAAAATTTACATATACAACAGCTAGACTTGTTCGTCAACGTTTTAGAAAAGATCTCTACCCAAGCACACAACGGGATATTTCTCAGTTCCATAATTCGTGGAAAACATGCCAGTAAGCGGTTATTGATAACTCTTGGTTCATAATTCTGCTGAAAGAGGAGTTTCGATATCATTAGTTTGTGCTTATCCTCAGAACAATATAGGTTTCGCGTTAAGTGACTGAATTACTGAATTACTTCAATATATAATTGTATCTGTTAGATTGTCAGAGGCTGTTTCAAATTAAAACTATAAACACCCAACGGGTAATTGGATATGAATATTACAGCTGCTGGTCTGCGCCATTTAGTGCTGGCTCGATGGACCATTAAGTTGCTTAACAAGACACGGATTGAACCATTTTGGCGATAATATCATGCCTTCTCTATTCTCTCTGGGCCATTTGCTGCTTTCGCTTAAAATATGCCAACACTCTCTATTCAGCTTCACCTTATATTATTATTATTATTATTATTATTATTATTATTATTATTATTATTATTATTATTATTATTATTATTCAGTAGTTTTATTTTTATAACGTGCTTTCACTTCACTACCGAGCGCATCTCTGTGCGCCTTGGGTATGTGCTGTGGTTTGCTGTGGTGCTCTTATGTTTACTGTATTGAAAGTGTTTTGCGTAGAATATGTGCAGTACCCAGTAGTGCAATTTTCTGTATGTTATATATATTTGTAAGTCCTGGTGTTTTTGTTATGTATTTGTCTGAATATTTTTTTATTATACCTAAGGCACCTACTATGATAGGAATTGTTTCTG
>NC_068989.1:68359725-68360923 GCF_001194135.2 Octopus bimaculoides | reverse complement strand
TATCTGTGTGTATTGGCATATCCCAGAGTATGGTTGCTTTCTCGTTTTATTATTATTATTATTATTATTATTATTATTATTATTATTATTATTATTATTATCATTATTATTATTATTATTATTATTATTATTATTATTATTATTATTATTATTATTATTATTATTATTGCCTTTGCACAGCTTCTAACGCTGGAGATGTACTACAGTTTCAGCTGTTCACTACCAGTGAACTAAGGTAATACCTCTTATTTTCGAGCACCTTCCGGGGAAATCGAGTGGTTCCAAGCAGTTTTCTGCCAGTGCTCCACGCTTATTGCAGCCCCTATTTGTTCCACGTAATTTTCGAGAATTTTTCTCACTGTTCCCAGGGTTCCGACAATTATTGGTACTACTGCTACCTTTCTCATAGACCACAACTCCTTAATTTCCCAAGCTAACCTGTCATATCTATCGACTTTTCTTTCTTCCTTATCGCATACCTTGTTGTCAGCTGGGAATGCTATATCTATGAACCAGCATAGTTTTTTTTTTCATTCTCGGCTTCCTACTCTCTATCTCATGGCTGCACTGAATCATAAAATCCCATAGGATCATTACATTTCTATTTTCGACGATGCCTTCAAGTTTGTGGTCGTACCAATTTTTTGCTCTCTCAAGTCCATACCTGTTGCAAAATGTCCAATGGACAAGCCTGGCTATATTGTCGTGTCGTCTCTTATATTCCTTCTGGGCTAGTGGCGTACATTGGCTGGTAATATGCCATACGGTTTCACCAATTTGTCCACAGCTTCTGCACTTATCACTTTCTGCAGTGTTGTCAATTCTGTATTTTATGTAGTTTGTTCTTAGCGCTTGCTCTTGGGCAGCACAGATTAGAGTCGCCGTTTCCGGTTTTAAATCACTTTTAGTCATCCACAGCCATCTTTTTTCTCTGTCTGATCTTCAACATCCATATAATCATGCATTCTTTTCTTTACCCACCTATTTTCAGTTTCATTCGTTTTCAATTTATTGTATAGTGCTTTATCCTTGCAATCTTTCATCCTACACAAGCCTGAACTTCTTACTTCTCATAATAGCGGTTTTGTAGCACTTTTTACATACCATACTATGTTGTTTTCTTCTCATCTAATTCTGTGTTCGCATCCAATAAGTCCTCTTCCTCCTCTTTTCTTGGTACGTACAGTCTGTCTGTGTC
>NC_068989.1:68357212-68359412 GCF_001194135.2 Octopus bimaculoides | reverse complement strand
TTCTTCTTCTTCTTCTTCTTCTTCTTCTTCTTCTTCTTCTTCTTCTTCTTCTTCTTCTTCTTCTTCTTCTTCTTCTTCTTCTTCTTATTATTATTATTATTATTATTATTATTATTATTATTATTATTATTATTATTATTATTATTATTATTATTATTATTCAACATTTTGTATTTTCAGGCAAATTTCTACAGCATCAGCTTCTAAACGTCCGTGTTGCTGGCTGTATATTCTTTTTTGTTGTTAGTTGTGTGCAAACTCTTCCTGGTATTGTATTGCGCGTCAGTTTCTTTTTTCTTTTTTCATGGTGTGGTGCAGTCTTTTGTTGTACTAGTGTTTGTATTGTGTGTTGTGTGTGTCATGCGTTGTGTATCTAACTTGCTGGTGGTAGTTTATTTCATTGGATATTTGCTATATAGAGTGTGTTGTGTTTGTGGATTGTTTTGTTTAGGTTTTATTATTGAATTGATAGTATGTTGCGCCGGATGTGCCAGCTTTGAGATATGGTTTCCCTGGGATATTATCTAGATGTTTCTGACATACCCTTCTTATCATACCTATGGCACCTACAATAACAGGATATTAAGATGCCACATCTTTAAGATGCAACAACTTTTGTATTTCAATTTCCAAGTCCTTATATTTACTTAATTTGTCAAATTCCTTTACAGATACATTTCTATCAGTGGGAACACTTACATCGATTAGTCTACAAGTATATTCTTCCCTGTCTTTAATAATTATGTCTGGTCGATTAGACTGGAACGTTCTGTCGGTGTTGACTGGAAAATCCCAGAGGAGAGTGACATTTTTACCTTCAACGACTGGCTCAGGATGATGTTCATATCATTAAACAGGAGTGCCGATTTTGTAGTGTTTAGATATTTCCCAATGTAAATACTGTCCTACCCTACCGTGGCGATTCTTGTATTCGTTTGGTATCAGCAAACGACATCCCGAAACGTGATGGTCTCTTGTTTCGTCAAATGTGTCTCAGAATCTGCATTCAATGTCAGAACCGTTTTGAAGAACGTTATCCTGTTAGTTTCTGGTAAGCAGACTTTGATCTTATGCCGCCAAATGAAACCTTCTGTCTCTACATTCAGTCTTGAACTTCTCAACCATTGATGGGTTGTTGCTTGGTCTACATCAACTTTTCAACTTCGAAGAATATACTGGCACCAGTGCCCCTCAATTACTACTACTACTACTACTACTACTACTACTACTACTACTACTACTACTACTACTAGCAGCAGCAGCAGCAGTAAAAATAGCAGTGGTAGCAGTCAATTATTGCGTCTGAGTTATCGATTCCGTTCCTCTGAAAATTACTTCATCATTCAAGTTTGTTGTTCAGAAGAATCTCAGTTTTACTAGTCTCATTTTATCTAGGCGTCAGATAAAAACGGCAGATCTATTGGATTACTACTTTCAAGATTTTTCGTCGGAGATTCCTCCGCTATTCGTTTCCTACAATTATTTATACGCCTAGTGCTATATAGTGATCAAATTTCTTTTACGAATTAGCTGTATTTTAACTAACTTTCATTTTACTTGGAAAATATTTGGTTTGGGTGGCAACAGGAGATAAAATAGGAAATAAAATGAATGCAATCGAAGCGTGGCCGCTAACTCAGCACACACAGATCATTGTAGATTTACAGGAAATTCTAATAGAAAAGTTGTGATCGAAAAGATACTACAAAAAACATTCTACTTCTGTATGTCATCAATAAAACCATCCTATAGAATTATGTTATTGTAGTCTTTTTACTGGTGATTGGCACTATGCCAGTTCTGATCAACCAATCATATAAACAAAGGCGTTCCAGCCGTAACTATCCCGAATTTTACATACCTAGAATTAATTGTTGAGAGGTCTTGTTTTTTTTTTATATAAATTCCAATAGCTAATGTTTGATTCGGGAGGAATTTGGTACCTATTTTTTGCAAACTGAGCCACTGAGTACAAACTTCTCAGTTCGCGTGAGATGGCTTATTATTATTGTATTGTTAGTGCCGAGCCCCATATCAAGCTTGACTGAGCAAACCTATGATCAATGATATACTCACCACCAATACTTTCTTCTTATGAACTGTAGTATATTCTACAGTAGCGATGTATAGCATAATAAATTGTAATTTTTATAGTAACGTCCATTGCTTCAACAATAAATACATGTATATGTATATATAT
>NC_068989.1:68345373-68357202 GCF_001194135.2 Octopus bimaculoides | reverse complement strand
TGTGTGTGTGTGTGTGTGTGTGTGTGTGTGTGTGTGTGTATATGTATGATTTATAGGTTGAAGCTGTACAGTCACGAAGCAGACCGGAAATATGTAAATATCACCCAACCCACCATCCGTTCACGACTTTCACAGCATCTTAAATGTGGGTGACATCAAATTAGTAAACCATTGATAAATTTCGCCTACATTGTCCAACCACAGAAGACAATTTAAGAGAAGGAATAATATTTGCTGTATATTCTTGCATTGGTTACCATTAAGTGCACAGTGTTTCATGAAGTGCGATAAAATCAATTACTTGTAGCTGGTGATCATAGCAATCAAAAGTCAACATCCACTCATTTGAAAATTAATACGATGAGGGAAGCAGTGTGGTATATTCTTGCCTCTTCCTGAAACAGCGATGAAGCAAATAAAATTTAACACAATTGAGAACAGTAACTAAGTTTGATACTCCATAGATCTACTCGCGCTCCTTGACATTCCGAGGAATTTCTTTCGCTTCTACTACAGTGCTCGCTTATTTGAAACACTAATATTTAATCTATTTCATTATTGGTCCAGTCTGTTTATTACTTTTAATAAATAAAATCAAACAACTTAAACCTGTGATTGACGATACATTATATAGATATACAGTAGCGTACAGTCGTATTTAATGTGTAACTGTTCTTATACTTAGTAATTTGAGTAGAATTGAAATGGTCTACTGGAACCATTATTGGATTTGCATCTCGTAAGATTTAAGGTAAAATACCATTTCGGATTTTTAATGGACAGTGCATTTATTTCTGCACACTTCAGTGCACTTTATCGAAGTATTGGCCGTATCTTCTAGCATTGTAACTGCACTCCTATTTCGGACAAGATTCAATTATATCCTGCTTAAAATAATATGAAACTGAAGTTATACTCCAGATTTTAATAAACTCTTGGGGCTAATATTTATATTATCATACATGTTTTAGAGGCTTACATCGGATGGTTGAGAGAATATGAACATTTCTATGTGTTTCTTTAAAAAATAAAATGGTCCTGACGTTTCTATATGCATTTCAGAATGCTCTTGTTATGAATAAATGCAACAGATGCTCTTTCTCAAAATATGAAAAGTATGGGATTTAAAATTTTAAAAATATGTTTGGTAAAAAGAGTTTTAAAAATATTTCTTTTGGTAATATATGCCGATTTCTTTAAACTAGTATACTCGAGGAACGAATGCCAACTTTAGGTGTTTGCAGAATTTGAGAGTCTCCATTGCTAAAACAAAATTGTTAATATGACAAGAAATAGTTTTCAATAAATCTATAATTCAGATACATATCAAGAAAATAACAGTCTGCAGCATACGTCAGTGTAGAAGGAGATATATTGGAAATGTTATAAGACTGTAAATTGCGTGATGTTTCAGGGTAAAGGTAAGCTTTGAAGTATCGTACTAGCGGTTGGAATTTGATTTGATAAAATATTTTAAAATTACTTACACTAGTTTTAGGAAATACATGCATATCATAAGTAGCCATTTCTTCTTTTGCGAAGCAAAATACTTGAGCCATATTGTTTGTACATTACAGATTGAAGTATTCAGCTGTAATTAAATGAACCACTAGATTGAGCGTATTATTAGATTATTAAATACCGTTGGCTTATAAATGCATCAGTAGAAGTTCGTTTATTTGGTTAGATTCCAGGTGTGACTTTGTTAGATCCAGCTGAAGATTATGACAGCCCATTCGATTCATTCGGATTATATGTTGAACCTCTTCTCTGTCAACTGGGCTGACAAGCTACTAAATGAAAAGCTGTCTTAATTTAATCCAAGACTGGTTAGCTTTCGTACAGTCGGTAAATGTCTCATTTACAGATCTTTATTTCGGAACATGCATTTTTGCCTTCAATCAGAGTATCCGGTATATATCTCCCTGAATGTTGAAATATTTTGTCTGTTAATTAACCAGCTTCCTGGGCGAAGCCCTGTGTTTTTATCTCATAAGTTTTACTGAGATATTTCTCCGATATAAAATATTACAAGTACCACTCCATAAGTATTTTTCTCTTAGGCTATTTCAAGAGCCTATATTAATTTACGACGAAATATGTTGTCTTAAAATGTGATATTGTCACTAATAATGTATGGCTACCTACACTTATCTCTACACTTTTTTAGTAAATGGAATCATTAAAATTTGGAAGAACATTCCACTAATGAGAATAAGAGTTCTTTTTATATAGAAGTTATTTAGTGTTACTTTCTCGGATAAAGAAATTTAAATTTTCACGAGAATGATTTTATTTTTTACTGCGGCAGATACCAATACCAACAGCAAAGTATAATCTTTAAGTTTCGCGTACTCTACTTAGTATGGGGAAATCAAAAGTAATGTTTAATTAAGTGAAATTAAAATAACCACAATGTGAAGAGAGAACATTAGCGTTAATGAAAGATACCTTGAAAAAGGACGAGAGAGAATTTCAGAAGTTCCAACTGACCAAAAATTTGATGGAGATATGTAAGAGACAGGTATGAGTTAGATTGTTGGAGAAAACTCCCGGGAATGTTTCCATTCAGTTGTGTTCCTTCATCGGAGTATAGTCAATCCACAGCTACCTCTAACTTACAGTGACTAATATAAGTTGTTCCTGAGAAAATAATTCACCGCTCAGTTGAATTAAAATCATATTAGCAGAAAATTTCCAAAATGATTGTTTTTTGCACATAAAACACAGAGTTAAATGCAGCCTAAAATATTGATTCTGATAAGTGAGATATGATTTTTTTATCAATCGAAATTACAGTGGTAATAAAAAGGTATTTTACGCAAATGAAAATTACTTTCAAAAGTGTCCAGGGAGAGAGTCCTAAAATTTCTATTGCTTACAAATTAAATAGATGTATGCAGCTTAGAGAGAGAGAGAAAGACAGAGAGAGAGAGAGAGAGAGAGAGAGAGAGAGAGAGAGAGAGAGAGAGAGAGAGAGAGAGAGAGAGAGAGAGAGAGGAAGCCAAATATAAAACTGCATGGGATTTTATAAATGTGTTATTTTTAGTTGATTTGTCATAAGATGTGTTAACAATAAAATCAGAAGTAAAAGTTTAGGTATTTTAATACTTTCGCTAACAAAGGCGACGAACTGGTAGAATCGTTAACACGCCGGCCAAAATAATTAGCAGCATCTCGTCCGTCATTACATTCTGAGTTCAAATGCTGTCGAAGTCGTCTTTGCCTTTCGGGGTCGATAAAATAAGTACCAGTTGATTACTGGGATCGATGAAATCGTTTTATCCCTTCCCCCGAAATTGCTACCCATGTGCCAAAATTTGAAACCCAAAACTTTCGCTAATATGGTGATTTGTAACAGGAAAATATTACTAGAGAGTAACTAAAAATTCCTTAGAAAAATGTCCTAAAATATTAACAATATAATTAAATGTATTTACTTCGATTGTGGCGAAGAACGCTGAATAATAGAAGACTTTCAAATTTGAAAGAGCAATGTGATTTTGATTTTAATCCTTTTTTGAAATCATTTTCCCTCTATTTCCTTTCATTGTGTACATGAAGAAAGCTTGAATGTTTTATTATCAGACCCCTCTACAATAATAGAAACTGCGTTACATATCTGCTTTCCCCCTTCTGTTTCAAAGGAGTGTTCGACACAATATCAGCTAGAACGTTAATGAGAACAAGAACAAGTTTGAGCATTAGTTGCACCAGTAAGTTTTATAGGCAACAATATTAAAAAAACAACTCCTTTTAATTATGAAACTATACGTTTCTAATATATTTTGATTTCCATGTATACCTTATTTCTATTGCATTCAATTTTCGTAAATACTATATTGCTATTGCATTCCCTTTTCGTATGTGCCTTATCTGATTTTCGTGTTACAAATTTTACCCGCATAACCCATTACTCTAGCAGTATATACTCAAATATTGTATAAAAAGAGAACAGCATCAGAAGAAAACAAAAAGTGCTTAGCTTAGTAATCAGAGGAAAAGAAAACTGGGGGTTACCTAATTTCAGATTTTTTTAAAAATATATTTCCAGGACAGTTACTAAAACAATCAATGAAACCTGCAGACGATATGAATGCAAATATTGACACCAAATGCCTGAGAATGTTGAATATGTTGAAACGAAGGAATGATGATTCTATTGCTTCATATTTCTTCCAGTAACGTTACCTTGTTGTTTATCAAGTTGTCTATAATAGAGAAATTGGTGACTAAATATGCAAGTACGATTTTTTTTTCATTTCAGCACACTAGGTAGAATAGTTATAATGTCTGAATTGCGATAAAGTTTGATAAATTTTGTCTGTGAGCTTTCTGTATTCACATCGGACTTATATAAATACTTGCTCATAAACAAAATGTCTCTAAGAACTTTACAGGAGAAAATTAATTCTTCGGTTACGTTCAGTAAAACTAGTGATAAAAATCGTAACTAACCATAATGATATTTATTCCTTCTTGTCATAGTAGAAAACAATGTCTCCTATTGACAATTGTTATATGAATTTAAAGAGTCTATAGGTTATTTTGATTACTGAATCCAGTAATATATATCTTATCTTATTTCAAAGCAATACATTGATCTAATTGATATAATTGTTTTGCAACAGTATAGTAGCGAGAATATTCGGTAAACTTAATACAGCAAGTTTTATTTAGCTGGCTTCCTTCAGCGCAGTTATTTTGTTGTTAGGTGCACACGAAAGATATTTTAGCTGGATATATTTCAATTGTATACCCATGACTTAATATTTCAGTAAATTATACACAGTAGTACTTTACATTTGGGTACACTTGAAAAGGTTAAAATTATGTGATATGAAGGCATCAGATACCAATATTAAATATACCTTTCGAGAAAGCTATCACATGTTCTCGATTAGAATTTTTCACTCAGTTCCTTTGAGATTCTGCCGTTTCTTTTGCCAAACGATAACAGTACAATGATCACTGTCTTCTTTGTAACAATAAGAAAAGATTCACACTAAATATGTCACTTCTATGATTAATAATTATCGTTCTGCCTCATATAAACGTGTCTGAGTAAAATACACACACACACACACACACACACACACACACACACACACACACACACACACACACACACACATGCATATACATATACGGGAAATTCACTAATGAAAAGGTTTTTTTTTCAATTCCAGAACAAAAATAGATCAAGACACTAACTACGATGCCATTAATAACAGTTAGGATTTATTAGAAAAAAAATTTTAAAAATAAGGACATGAAGGAAAATGAAGCAACTGTGTTGGGAAAAAATAGTGATAGAAACTTCAAAAGTCTTTCGCGAACTTTCATTACTGGTTTCGAACGCCAAAAACACAGTACTGTTTTCTTTCATTGCTCTCGCTGATTCAGACGTAGCTGTTGTGAATTGTTATCAGAGATGTTGTATTAAGAGTACATCTTTAGAAAGAGTAGATCTTTTACATTTCTGTTGATATTATTAGCAGTAAATAAATCAAAACAGAAGTTGAAGTTCTGAATGTATTTGATAGTAAGTGTATGTGATTGTGAGAAAACTTCCTCTACTCTTGAAGGGATAATAAAGAAAGGCTTTGTTTTCAATTTTCGTTGAAACAGTATTGTAAATATCAACTGTTCCTCAAGTTATTATGTGTTAATCCATTCCACAGGGCAACATTTATTGATAATGCTGTTTTAGTTTTTCAGGTCTGAATCACCACTACCTTGTTTTTCAGCTGATTCTGTCAAAATCGCGCCACTTAACGAGTCAGAGTCTCTCTTTCCACCAGGTAGAAATGCTCCCCCTAACGAGTCAAATGGTTGCCATAAATATGGCCTGTCATCTTGTCTCTTTATATTTGGTAGAAATGCTCCGCCTAACGAGTCAAACTGTCTCTTTCCACCAGGCATAAATGCTCCGCCTAACGAGTCAAACTGTCTCTTTCCACCAGGCATAAATGCTCCGCCTAACGAGTCAAACTGTCTCTTTCCACCAGGCATAAATGCTCCCCCTAATGAGTCAAACTGTCTCTTTCCACCCCCTAACGAATCAGATTGTCTCTTTCCGCCTGGCATAAAAGCGCCACCTAATGAATCAAAGTTCTTCTTTGAACCTGGCATAAAAGCACCACCCAAGGAATCGAAAGTACGTTTACCACCGGGCATAAAAGCTCCACCTAATGAGTCGAAGTTCCTTTTTCCACCTGGCATAAAAGCACCACCCAAGGAATCGAAAGTACGTTTTCCACCGGGCATAAATGCTCCACCTAATGAATCGAAAGTACGTTTTCCACCTGGCATAAATGCCCCACCTAACGAGTCGAAGTTTCTTTTACCACCTGGCATAAAAGCTCCACCCAAAGAGTCAAAGTTCCTCTTTCCACCTGGCATAAACGCACCACCCAAGGAATCGAAAGTACGTTTTCCACCTGGCATAAAAGCACCCCCTAACGAGTCAAAGTTTTTCTTTCCAACTGGCATGAAAGCACCACCCAAGGAATCGAAAGTACGCTTTCCACCTGGCATAAACGCTCCTCCTAAGGAATCAAATGAACGTTTTCCATCGGAATCATCCGATGAATCAGCACTGCTCCCAGCAGATAGACGTCTTCCACTTAATGAATGGCATGAACGTTTTCCCAAGCAACCACTCGTTAGATCAATACTACCTTCAATTGGTAAAATTCCTCCACCCAAGGAATCGAAAGTACGTTTTCCTCCTGGCATAAATGCACCACCCAATGAGTCGAAGTTTCTTTTTCCACCTGGCATAAAAGCTCCACCTAATGAGTCGAAGTTTCTTTTTCCACCTGGCATAAATGCCCCACCTAATGAGTCGAAGTTTCTTTTTCCACCCGGCATAAATGCCCCACCTAGTGAATCGAAGTTTCTTTTTCCTCCTGGCATAAAAGCCCCACCTAATGAATCGAAGTTTCTTTTTCCTCCTGGCATAAATGCTCCACCCAATGAGTCGAAGTTTCTTTTTCCACCTGGCATAAAAGCTCCACCTAATGAGTCGAAGTTTCTTTTTCCACCCGGCATAAATGCCCCACCTAATGAATCGAAGTTTCTTTTTCCTCCTGGCATAAAAGCCCCACCTAAGGAATCGAAGTTTCTTTTTCCACCTGGCATAAATGCTCCACCTAAAGAGTCGAAGTTTCTTTTTCCACCTGGCATAAAAGCCCCACCTAATGAATCGAAGTTTCTTTTTCCACCTGGCATAAATGCCCCACCTAACGAGTCGAAGTTTCTTTTTCCACCTGGCAGAAAAGCTCCACCTAAAGAGTCGAAGTTTCTTTTTCCACCTGGCATAAATGCTCCACCTAAAGAGTCGAAGTTTCTTTTTCCACCCGGCATAAATGCCCCACCTAATGAATCGAAGTTTCTTTTTCCACCTGGCATAAATGCCCCACCTAATGAGTCGAAGTTTCTTTTTCCACCTGGCATAAATGCTCCACCTAATGAGTCGAAACTTCTTTTTCTATGTAGCACGTGCATTCCAATTGGTAAATCTTTCACGGAATCTGAAAGTCTTTTATTCATATTTTTGCTGTCGGTATTCCAATAGGCTGCATCGAATTCATCATTTTTCAATTTTCCTATTGGTCCCTTATCGACCAATTGTCGCTTCTCGTTCTGCAATTAAAAAAGAAAATTGAATTATAAACAATTCGAAGAGCCTAGACTAAAGATCTATGGAGGTATAATAAGAATAATCATTTAGATAGACTGGTTTGAAGGGGAAAAAAACTTAGTTAAAGCGAAATATTTAACCCGTGGAATGATTATGTTGGCTGGCGTGTGCCTTTCTAAACCAGATAAGGTACTCATCTGATATGGATTAATAGTGTTTCCTTTAATGAGTATAGAAATTGAATTGATAAGCTTTCAACGACATGTCTGCAATAAACATTTGGAAATAAACATATTAAGTTACCATTAAATCAATGCGAATTTCAGCCTAAGATAATTGACTACATACGAGTAAATTCTACAATTACAGGGGGACATTCTCTGTCTCAAGGGTTGCGTTTACAATAATATCAGTAACAACAATTTTGAAAATGTTCCTATATTCCTACACACTTGGATTGAGGTCTTCAAATTATACTAAAGTAACAAGACTCTGAACACTATGATTCCACTGCATTAGGCTGATAATTTATTTATTAACCATGTAAGACCAAAAGGATGGTCACAGCTGCAATTCCTTTGATAATTAATTGGTTGAGGTCTTACCTTGGTCTGAACAATCATCACCAACCATTTTAAAGTGTTTTCATAGCAACAGTTGACAGCTATTATGTGGCTTCAAACTGTTTGGTTAATTTTTATTCTGAGATTCCATGACAACAAGCTGAATATTTTTGCTTACTGCTTTTATTGAATAGCGTAGAGCCTCAAAGCAACCAAACAGCCAATGGCAGTGTGAAAATATTAACATGAAACTTGAAACTATGTTGTACTCCAATGCACTTCATAACGATTTTATACAACTATACTATACTGAATTGTACAACACTACAATATTAAATGCTCCTACTTTATTCGAAAACCAGAGTACATCGGCATTTCTAGCCTGTAACATTTTCTAGTAAGTGCCGAGTTATTTATAAGCATATTTCTTCTAAAACTGATGGGTCAAAGCTATAACAAGTACTCGGTCAATCTTTGCAAAATGTCTATACAAAGAGTTACAATGCTTATATAATATTAAAGAAATAAACAAGTGTTTGTAATAGAAAAAATTACTATTTTGTAGGTAATAAAAGATTAAGAACAATCTCTGTATGCAGTATGTTTAAGAAGTTCGCTTAACAGCGAAGTAGTTTCTATTCCCACCGTGTGGGAACTTGAGCAAGAATATTGAACCAGAGCTCTGTTTCTGTAAGCTAATATACTTGATGAAGCAAGTGAAACTTATGTAATGCCAACTTTAGGTGTTTTCAGAATCTGAGAATCTCCATTTCTATAACAAAACTGTTAATATGGCACCAATATATACACCTCCTGTATATATATTTACGCGCGCACGTGTGTGTATGAGTGTGTGTGTGTGCATGCCTGTGTAAGTGTGCGTGTATGCGTGTATGTGTGTGTGTGTGTATGTGTGCGTATGTGTGTGCATGCGTGTGTGCATGTGTGTGAGCATGCCTATACGTATGAGTGCATCTTTGTGTTAAAACCCTATTCTCCTACGGCTTGACAACCAGTGCTGGTTTGTTTATGTTCTTGCAACTAAGTGCATCGGCAAAAGGATACCAATAATATAAGTACAAAATTTAACAAGTACTGTGGTCAATTTATTTGACCAAACCCTTGAAGGCGGTCCCCAGACATGACTACAACCCAATGACGGAAACAAGCAAAAATAAAGAAAGTATAGAAAAAACTATTGCCTGAGAACAAAATGATTTTTTGGTTTCACTTTTAGTCAGAAATTTGTGTATGGCTGCTTAAATGACGATTTAAGCAGTTCTTCAATATTGGTTCTTCAAGATTAATTCTTTTAAGTTTGGTTTGTTGAAAATTCTACACTGGTAATTTTTTAAAGGATTTCGGCGGAATTCTGATTTAAGCACCTCCATATAACCCCTAATATTCTTGTATTTGTATTTGTTTCAGTCATTTGACTGCGGCCATGCTGGAGCACTGCCTTTAGTCGAGCAAATCGACCCCACGACTTATTCTTTGTAAGCCCAGTACTTATTCTATCGGGATTTTTGCCGAACCGCTAAGTTACGGGTTCGTAAACACACCAAAATCGGTTGTCAAGCGATGCTGGTGGGGACAAACACAGCCACACAAAAACACACACACACACACACACACACACACATATATATATATATATATATATATACATACGACGGGCTTCTTTCATTTTCCGTCTATCAAATTCACTCGCAAGGCTTTGGTCAGCTCGAGACTATAGTAGAAGACACTTGCCTAAGGTGCCACGCAATGGGACTGAACCTGGAACCATGTGGTTGGTAAGCAAGCTACTTACCACACAGCCACTCTTTATCTTTTTGAATTTTCGTAAAATTTTTGTGAATTTGTTTTCAAAACAATGAAATTCATAATAAAAAAGCAATTAAAAAAAAAATTTAACCTTCCCTCCCACCCCGTAAATCTTAAAATTACTCTTTTTCGAATTTGTTTTTAAAATAAGAATTCAAAATACGGACAGTTTGAATTTTTTGCTTAAATCCCAGTAAGGGACCACTCTTGAGTGCATCATCATTCCATTAAATGTGTTTATGAGGAGGAAAAATATTGAAAAACAATACATCTCACAGTGGCAAAGAAACGTAGAAGGTATCAGGTGGTCGTGAAATGTGTTAAGAACAACAGCTAAATCACCCTTAAATCACACACAAAATCGTATGACGTCCCCCTTGTAGACACAAATTCTCAAAACGTTTCTGAAAATTCCAAATAATGAAAAAAGTTATGGAGGATGCTTATATCAAAATCCGCCAAATATCTTCCCGTTGTCATTTTGCTTCGTAGAGGCTCCTACCTAATCTGTAAAGTTCTTTGATCTGCCCTAATTGCTCTTCTCTGTTATGAAAACTGCTCCATCCGCGTGTTTACATATTTTGTAAGCTATAAATATACTTTTTGTTTCATCTCCTTCCCCCTCTCCACATTTTCACTTCTTCATCATTTTTCGTAAGCTGCACCCCAAGATACTTACAGAACACTTCTTGGTGCAGGTTCTTGATAGATGTATCATGATCAAGTTAGACCATCGAGTTTCTCATTATTATTATTATTATTATCATTATTATTATTATTATTATTATTATTATTATTATTATTATTATTATTATTATTATTATTATTATTATTATTATTATTTTGGTTTATCTCAGGTTCGGTCTTATTCCTGGTAGGGATTATGTGGCTAGCGGGTTACTACATATAACCGTAGGCATCCGCAAGTTTTCAGCAGTCTTTCAAGTGCTTAGGACCCTCCCGATAATCCTTGCTGTCTCTAAAAGACAAATTTTCTGTAGAACCTCTACCGGGAATTGTATTTCAATCTCCCTCAGCCATTTGTCTATATCTTGGTTTACTGTTCCCAGAGCACCAATTATTATCGGCACGTGCTTTACTGTTCGCACGCCCCAAATCCTTCCTATTTCAAATTTATGGGGAATATTTTTTGTTTTTCTTCCGCTTTCTTTACGATCCTGGAATCAAACGAGCATGATGGATCGATAAGTAAGCAACTTCGATATTCCTTAACTATGTTTGTAATACCTAGTCTATTGTTTTCTAATCTCTTGTCCGTTTGAATTGGAAAGTCCCACAAAATCTTACATTTCTCCGACTCTTGTACTCTTTTGACACGATAATTGTACCATGTGTTCCTAGCTTCAAATTGCCATTTCTGGCTCAGTTTCCAGTGTAAAATCTTTACAACCTGGTCGTGCTTTCATTTCTTGTATTCTTCCTGTGTGAACTTGGAGCATTCTCTCACAAATGTGTGCCACTGCCTCGTTCCAAGTTTCACAGGCTCTACATTTTTCTGATTATTATTATTATTATTATCATTATTATTATTATTATTATTATTATTATTATTATTATTATTATTATTATTATTATTATTATTATTATTATTATTATTATTATTTTATGTTTGACTTTTGTTTTGCATTTGTACAAGTTGGATCCAAGTCTCACCCAGAGACCTCAAGAGACAACAAGTTAGAAGTTCATGTAGGTGTTATGCCTAGGGTACCATATATTTGGATTTGTACAATTTTGTTCAAGTGAATGTTTAAGAAATCATTATTATTA
>NC_068989.1:68344117-68344864 GCF_001194135.2 Octopus bimaculoides | reverse complement strand
TATATATATATATATATATATATATATATGTAATCTCAAGGCAGTTCATCACCTGTGTAAATTTTAGGGATCGCTGTTTCTTTAGCTTTGAAGAATGAGAAGGATGTTTCCCTTCATTGAGTCTCTGGCTCTCTCTGGTTAAGTTCGTGCAATATTAAATATCTCCTTTACCACCTTGTGTCTTCGTTAAATGTGTGGACCAGAAGTTTGTGATTAAAGTGATTCTTAATGTTTTCTAGTCGTCTGTTATTTATTTTTTCAGCATGAATATTTAAGTGATTAGTATATTAACACATTTTCCAAAACGTCTCTTTTATTGTGTTAGTTGTATTTTTGCCTATTTCATTTGACTTCTGTTTTTTTGTAAGTCTGACTTTAGTGTAATTCACTTATCAGTTTCTTAATCTTGCAATGATACTAATGTTATTAATTTGCTTCATTTCAAGATTTCGTTAGCGAAGTTTCCTCGTCAGCATCATATATCAGTTCCTGATATAAATTCCTGTCTTCAACAGATTTTAAGCATCATGTACAGCATCCGGTTTATCATCATCATCATCATCATCATCATCATCATCATCATCATCACACGTTACTATCATTATTATTGTTGTTTTTCGTTTTTCCTCATTTTATCTTATAACCAGCTTAATTTTGCTCGCCTAGTTTTTTTTTTTTTTATCACATTCTCATTGCTTGTTGTAGCTGTATTCGGGTAGTTTGTTTCTGTGGACAGAATGACTTGCA
>NC_068989.1:68341108-68343941 GCF_001194135.2 Octopus bimaculoides | reverse complement strand
TATATATATATATATATATATATATATTGTTGACAGTTTCGATCAATGATTGTCTTCACAATGTTGGATCTTAGATTTTTTTTTCTCATTTGTATCTGGATATACAGTTGTGGCTGCGTATCTCGTTGAATGATTCGAACCATAGCTTTCTTCATCATCATTCTGAATTTTAATTTCTTTTAATGTTGCGTCCATTTTTTTCTTTAATATTCAATATACATTCATTTCTCGAGAGTTTTTCTTTTTTTTTAACTATCATTGCTTATTAACAATCTTCGTACATCTGCATATGTGTTGGATATAACGTTTCTTCATTTCATTTTTTTTCTCTATCCATTGCCCAGAAATCTCTTTATAACAATACAATATTGTATACATTACTTTAATGTCCAGAATGTATGTCGTTAAAAACTGATCAGTGTAAATGAAAATATTAATATTTCTTTACGATTTTTAAGTTTGACTTTAGTTTTTCCTCTTTGTGCCTGTTGAGATGTTGTAATGCTGTGTCTGGTCTTATGTGGTGGATTCTGTAGTAGTTTCACTGGGTTTCGGAGTTTATGCATCTGTGACCGCCTCTGTTATATTGCTTTCATTGATTTGTGAAGGTTTATGTTTTGTATGAAGACAGTCCTGTTGCAATAATTGGTTTGTAGTCATCTTTCTATGCGTAGTCATATTTTTTTGTTTCTTTATCAATGTACATCTTTCAATGAGTTGTAGAATTTTATTTATCTATTTTTAAAATCTTGTTTCTTATAAATCTCTTACATTCGCAGTAAAATTCTTCCTCATTTCTTTTCCACTTCTTCTCCACATCTCATATTTCTCTTTTATAGAGATTGTGCGTCTGCAATATAATGATGAAATATAAGTGGAATGTAATAATTCAATGAAGAGCGTATTGAATGACCGTTCTCTTTTAATTCCCTATTTAGTTTTGGACACTAATAGCGGTTTTTCTGTCCAGTATTTACTATCTGAAACGAAAACGTAGATGGATCACATATTGCATTATTTTCACACTGTGGTCACAATAATCTCTTGCTAGGAAGTCAATTACAAATCCTCACTAGCTCTGTCATGTTTTTGCGGCTGACTGATTCATCTGTGAAGGATTAAGGAAAAAAACCTTCACTTTCTTTTACTAATGTTTGTTCATTAGCAAGCCAGGTAAAATGTTTAGCGGTATTAACGTCTTAACGTTCTGAGTTCAAAGGCCATCGAGGTCGACTTTGCTTTTGGTTATTTTGAGATCGATGAAATAAGTGCAAGTGGAACAAGTGGATCGAAGTAATCGACTAAACCACTTCCTCAAAATTTCAGGCCTTGTGCCTATAGTAGACAGGATTATTATTATTATTATTATTATTATTATTATTATTATTATTATGATTGTTCAGTAGTTTTATTTTTACAACGTGCTTTCACTTCACTACCGAGCGCAGCTCTGTGCGCCTTGGGTATGTGCTGTGGTTTGCTGTGATGCTCTTATGGTTACTGTATTGAAAGTGTTTTGCGTAGGTTGTGTGCAGTACCCAGTAGTGCAATTTTCCGTATGTTATATATATTTGTAAGTCCTGGTGTTTTTGTTATGTATTTGTCTGAATATTTTTTTATCATACCTAAGGCACCTACTATGATAGGAATTGTTTCTGTTTTTAGATTCCACATTCGAGTTACCTCTATTTCCAGGTCTTTGTATTTTGAAAGTTTTTCCATTTCTTTTAGGGAAACGTTGTCATCTGCTGGTATTGATACATCAATTAGAAAGCATTTTTTTTCTTCATGATCTTTGACAACTATATCTGGTCTATTTGCCTTATTATCATCATCATTATTGTTGTTGTTGTTTTGTTGTTGTTGTTGTTGTTGTTGTTGCTGATATTGTTTTTGCTACTGTTGTCATTGCTGCTGGCGTCGTTGCTGTCATTTTCATCACTGTTGTTATCAATCAATAATTAATGAGGTAAAAGAAAATTACGGTGAGAATTTTCTCATCACATTTTATGTTTATTGATATTATCGTCGTTTTACAAAACAGTAAGTTTCTTAATGGCAACTAGCTTTTTTTTCATCTTATCGATATTGGTGACAACCCTACCTTGAAGATAAATAGATAAACATTATATACATTGCGTCCAATCCATCTTCTGGTGTTACTTCTGTAATTAAAGTTTTAGCAATAGTATCAAAATTACCGATTGCATTCGGCTTTCATTTAATGAAACTGGTATAAAATACTGAGTTGAGGAGTAAAAAAATTCAAGATATATACCTATGTGAGCTGAATTAGTTGTGTAAATGTTTAAGTGTCTAATTTATGTGTTTGTACTCAAATGTGAGTATGCATAAATTCCTATTGATGTCTACTTGCATGTATGTGCGTGTTTGTGTGTCTGTGCGTGTGTGTCTGCGTGTGTCAGTGTATGTGTGTACGTGCGTAGATATATGTATATTATTATGTGGATGAGTGAATACTTATGTATATGTACATCGATATATCTATGTGCATGCGCGTTTACGCATAAATGTGTAATCCTCAATTAAACATCCATTAATGCTATATCACCCGAAGAAATGAGTGCACCAACATGATCTACTCTATAACCGTGGTTACTACGGACTGTACTGTAATGATTCTAGGAATACGGGTTAGGATCGTAAGAAACATGTGACTTGTGGAAACGCTCGTAGTGATGCATTAAAATATTTATAAATTCCATCCAAGGGTGAATATTACTATTATTACTATATGATATCGGATGTTAGCATCATCAGGCTGGAGCCGATATAATAGAGTAGGATATATATATATATATATATATATATA
>NC_068989.1:68339145-68340587 GCF_001194135.2 Octopus bimaculoides | reverse complement strand
ATATATATATATATATATATACATATATACATATATGTACACACATACAAACGCATGCATATGGATACACATACATACACACACATATGTATGTATGTAAATTCTTTTCTCTTTTTAATTATTTAAATTCTTCCTATGATAAAAAGCTCCATCGTTAGGATGTAGTTATCAAAAACAAATCCACATTTTAAACTTCAGGGAAGTATCACCTATCTTTACTATTCCACTCACAGATTATATTTGTAATATGTAAGTTATTCGGTTGACTTCTGTTTCTGAAAACCCTAGCGTATCCAAATTGTCATTGAGGCATTTATTCAGAAAACCAAGTGCATCAATCAAGAGTGAATTTATAACTTGGATTCAAAAGCTGGAAGTTTCGAAGTAGTTGTCCTCTCATTCTTTGATTTTCAGGACAGCTGACCTCTATGAGGGTACATAGTTTTTCTTGTTTGATACATGTATGTATGTCTGTATGTATTTATGTATGTATGCATGTTTGTATGTATGTATGTATGTATGTATGTATGTATGTATGTATATGTATAATCCTCTCTTTGTCTTTTTAATTCTTGAGTAAATTTTGAACGGTTATCTACTTACTAGTAAGGTAGTGAAGGAAATTATCTTGTTTTGTTCCTCATCCTTTAAGTCTTAAGAAGGCCTTTCAGATTTTTATAATCCCAGACATCGTGATCATTTGTAGCATACGAATTAAGGATTTGCATTCTCTCTCCAAGATCCCAATCTCCGCTATACTTTCTCCAGACGAGTTGGTTTATGTATGTATGTATTTATGTATGTATGTATGTATAAACGTACGTATGTATAAACGTACGTATGTATGTATAAACGTACGTATGTATGTATGTGTGCCCGTATATGTGCGATTTAATATCAGTTATTATTTATTCTTTTGTGTTTTCTAACTAGTTTCTTAAGAAAGTGTTTCTCTGGCGAAGATAAACTTGAAGTCAACGAAGACAGTGAATATAATGTTTGGTGCGATTAATCAAACAGAAGGGTGAATTATTATCATATTGTAATGTTATGGCAGCTTATCATCGAACTATATTCCATTGAAATGACATCTTATAATCCTGTTTAATCTCATGTTAATACCTCTCCACTAAACTACCTATCTACATGAACTACAGCGAAACGTACAAGCGGTATTTTTAAGTAATACCCGTAGCACTTTCTTCGTATTGTAGTTAGTTTTAAACATTTCTCTTCAGCATTTACGCTCGTTTAAAGTGTAATCGTTCAAAGATTTAATGATCGAATTAAAACATTTGCAAATTTCTCCAAACTTTGATAAATACGTGATCGCTTGTATCTGATTGATACAGACAAATGCTCCACCCGCGCATTTATGTGTGTTGTGTGCGTGTATGTGCATACGTATATATGTATGCAGGTTTGTATGTGTATGTATATAT
>NC_068989.1:68336058-68339130 GCF_001194135.2 Octopus bimaculoides | reverse complement strand
ATATATATATATATATAAATTATTTTATATTTTTTAACATATTCTCTTCTCTACTTCTTTCCATACATTCACATCATATATAAGTATTATTTTGATATTCGCAAATTTACGCCTGTAAACTACCAGGAAAATATGAAGAATCAATATTAGAAATCTCTTTTGGAAACCTCCAAAGTAAAGGACGAATCTAATTCAACCTAATTCAATCTAATTCACACATGCACACACACACACATATATACACATACAAACATATGTACACACGGGGCGAGCGGGTATAGATATGGCGTAGCAAGTTTGTTACTCAACCATATAGTTCCTATTTCACTTCTACTGCGTAACACAGTCGAAAGAGGTGGTGTCAAAATTTTCCGAACTAGTTCTGTAGCGCGCCAACAGAGAACAGTACACTGTTGCGTTCGCAGTGAGAGCTAACAGTGGCCTTCATGAGGCTGAGTGAAATCACTGTGATTGCTTCACAAGTTGTGAAATTTGTGTTTTTTGTGATTACCTGTGTTCTGTAGTCCGCGATGTTTGCTATGGGCATGTAGCAGGAACAAAGAGCCAACATGAAGTTTGGCGTTACATACGTACATATATTGGCACAACGATAGTAATTTTATGGGTCGATTACATACACTTCAGTTTTCAACTAATATTTTTATTTTATGAACTCTGAAATTTTCTGCCAATTCGCCCTATATATATATATATATATATATATATATATACACGCACACGCACACACACACTCGCACACATAGAGATAGAGAGTCTGTGTTTGTAATTGTCCGCGTCACAACATGACAACTGGTGTTGCCTTGTTTGTGTCAGAGACCAATCAGATAAGTACAAGATTTTAAGAATATACTATTAGTGCAGCCATGCTGGGGCACCTCCTTGAAGATATTTTCAGTTGAATGAATCGACCCCAGTACCCTGCAAAAACTTTTAAAGCCTGATACTTATTTTATCGGTCAATTTTTCCGAACCGCTAGGTTATGGGGACGTAAACACCCCAACACCGGTTGTCGAGCGGTGATGGTGGTGGTGGGGGGGGTAGATATATACGACGAGCTTCTTTCAGTTTCCGTTTTCTAACTCCACTCAAGAGGCTTTGGTCAGAACGAGGCTATAGTAGAAGACATTTGACCTAGGTGCCACGCAGTGGAATTGAACCCGGAACCATGTGGTTGGGAAGCAAGCTTCTTACCACGCAGCCACACATGCATCAGTATGTGTGTGTGTGTGTGTGTGTGTGTGTATATATATATATAAGACGCTTAAATCAAACAGCATGAAAAATTGAGCGATAAATACTGAAATTTTGAATAATATAAGCATGAATTTAAAAATATGTGACAGAATGTCACACAGAAACGATACTAAGAAAAGGCCACGACACAACGTAGTCGTGTAAAAAAAGATTATCAAAATAGAAACAAACGAAGTAAAATACCAATACTAGAGCTAAAATACAGAATGAAACTCTGAGATCGCGCCATTCTTGATTGGAGCAGAAAAATGACAGAAAACCAGTAAGAGCACGTAATGAAACAGAATTTAGATAACTGCGGAATTTATAGAGGCTAGGAAGAATCTATTAACCATATTGTCTATTGCTACCCTATTTTAACAAAATACAGATACATGTATGCACACATAAATATGCGTGTATATGTGTGTGTGTGCGCGTGCGTGCGTGTGTTTGTGCACTTTATTTAACAAGCCTTCATATAGAGAGAAATCTCCACCTGGATGAAATGGAAGGTCTATTTTTTCGAAAAAGGTATATCCAGTCCTCGTTCTGGAATAGTTACCATCTTAGATCCTACAAAACATACATTACCATCTTAGATCCTACAAAAAGCCACCACATATTAAAGACCAAGTTAGATTTGAAAATTATCTCGTAAAGGTAGTAACAAATGTCAATTTCAGCCATAGATCTAACAGATTCCAACACAGACTACAAACATTCGTTGAACTTTTTAAAACATCTCCAAAACCTTCATAAAAGCAGATAAAATGTAGATAATCACACACATAGCAAACTGTTAGTCGATACCATAACGACTTATGGTTTAATCAACGTTGAGTCAACAGATCATGCTATGAAACTTAAAATCGAAGATAGAGTAGAACGACTCAGCCCACGAAAACCTTTTTGTAACCCTGAGAGATCACAAAAACAGTTTTACGCTGAACCCTGGCTGTAGATTTATAACTCTTACGAAAATCGAAATAAGTATCATCAGCAAATCTATACTAGACAGCATCATACGACACATCATAGCCTTCTCAAATCTTATTTAATGGATACGTAGCAGTTCAACCATTGAATGATTCAAGAAAATTGAAGATAAACCCAAATGCAAATTCATCCAGTTCGACATCGTGCAGTCTTACTCCTCGATCTCCAAAAACCTGCTTCGAAAGGTATCTGAGATTAGTAAAGAATGTGCAATAGTAACTAATACTGATATAGCTATTATAATTAATGCAAGGAACTCATTACTTTTTCACAATTCCTATTGAGTGATTGAGTGAAAAAGAATGGGGATGAGCTATTTGATGTGGTTAAGGAGAGCAATGATGATTCAGAGGTAGTGAATCTGGTTGGTTTTTACATTCTAGATGTTGTTACAAGAGAGATAACAGAAACTTTCATAGGATTATATAAGGACTACGGAAACGGACACGATATGGATAAAATAAGGAAATAATATTTAACCAACTGAACCTAAGAACTTCAGTTAATACTAACCTTAAAAAGTGAATCTTAGTACAAGAAAATTCAACCCTACCGTAAGCCAAATGAGGGTACTGCTTTTATTGACATGGGCTCTAACCACCCACCTCTACAACGCCGCATTAGTAAGGTCTAACTTTAAGAGTGGCATAAATTATATTGAACCAAACGTAGATAGACCTAAGAAGATAGAGGAAACTTTTATGGTAAACTACCACCACCACCACCTCCTCCTTCTCTTCCTTCTCCTCCTTCTCCTCCTTCTCCTCCTTCTCCTCCTTCTCCTCCTTCTCCTCCTTCTCCTCCTCCTCCTCCCCCCT
>NC_068989.1:68333610-68336048 GCF_001194135.2 Octopus bimaculoides | reverse complement strand
CGCATTAGTAAGGTCTAACTTTAAGAGTGGCATAAATTATATTGAACCAAACGTAGATAGACCTAAGAAGATAGAGGAAACTTTTATGGTAAACTACCACCACCACCACCTCCTCCTTCTCTTCCTCCTCTTTCCCCTCCTCCTCCTCCACCACCACCACCATCACCACACAGTATGAATGTAGTCACGAACATAGCTAGAAAATTTTCTGAAACTTTAGATAATCACTTCCCTCACTCACATAAATACATCAAAATCTTCGGTAGTACTACAGTCAGAGTTAGCTATAGATACTTCCTGAATAGAGGATTGATCATTATCAACCACAATAAAAATAACAACATTAGGAACACCTGCATCCTATAATATTAGATCTCCGGACAGCTTTACCCTGGACAATTGGTACCTAGAAAAAGAATTAGTGCACAATGCCAGAAATACAGATTTGAAAGGAAAAACAAGAACTTATAGCGGAATGACTTGAAACACCTTCAATGACAGATATACTCAGCATTTATTTTCGTTCAGACATTAAAATATTTTGTATGAATGTGCAGGTACACATACGTGTGTACTTATACTTATAAATGTGGACACGCACACGTATTCTCACATAAAATAATTAAGGGATTAATTAATCAAATGATGAAAGCAATTCATTACAATGATATCAGGGCTAATGTTTGGAAGACAAGAATTACGATTTTCTGATAAATTATCTCCCATGATCTGTATATTTATTTATTTATTTATTTATTTATTTATTCTAAATTCTTGTACAGTCTTGTGTAGCTATGTGTATTCTCACCCCAGATGGGAATGATTACCAATGTTCCCATGTTGCAGGGAAAAAAAGAAACCCAAACAACAAAATGAAATTTGGTTTTTTGTCTTCAAAACTATCCAGAAACAGTTATGTCAAATAATTATATAAAAAAACGTCATCGTTTGAGAGTAAACTGAAAAATTCGGAAATTATACGAAGCCAAGATTTAGCAGGTCTCTTTCAACAGTGTCACAAATAATAATCCTAATGTTGGCACAAGGCCATCAACTCCTGCATATAACCCCGGAGGGATGAAAAGCAAAGTTAACTGCGTTGGTATTTGAAAGTAAAGAATTGAAAGGAATACCGGAAAGTAGTTTTTCTTCGCGAATCTCTATTCATTTTGTCACAATGCTTAACTGGTACTTATTCTATCGATCCAGAAAAGATGAAAGGCAAAGCCGACCTAAGCAGTATTTGAACTCAAAACGTAAAGACGGACGAAATGCCACCAAGCATTTTGCCCGGCGTTCTAACGATTCTGTCAGATCAAGGCCTTGCACTCCTAAATAATTATTTCAGATTTTTGCCACAAGGGCTGCTTGGGGAGGTGGGGATAAGTCGATTACACTGACTCTAGTGTTCCACTGGTACTTATTTTATTGACTCCGAATGTATGAAAGGCAAAGTCAACTTCGGCGGAATCTGAACTCAGAACGTAGCGATGGGCGAAATCCCGTTAAGTTCTTCGTCCAGCGTGCTAATGATTTTTATTTCTTTATTGCCCACAAGGGTCTAAACATAGAGAGGACAAACAAGGTCAGACAAAAGGATTAAGTCGATTACATCGACCCCAGTGCGTAACTGGTACTTAATTTATCGACCCCGTGCTAACGATTCTGTCAGCTCGTCGCCTTCTTGAACTCCTAAATAATTATTTCTACTCTAGGCACAAAACGTTCAAAATTTTGTGGGAAGGGGGGCTAGTCGATGATATCAACTTCAGTGCGTAACTGATACTTATTTCATCGACTCCGGAAAGAGGAAAGGCAAAGTCGACCTCGGTGAAATTTGAACTCAGAACAAAGCGGCAGACGAAACGCCGCAAAGCATTTCGCCCGGTGTGCTAACGATTCTGCTAGCTCGCCGCCTTGTTGCACTCCTAAATAATAATAACCAATAAGAAAATAATTTAAACTGTAAGAAAAAAAAAGTTACTGCTGTTTTTCTCTTTACGAAGAAATAAAATGTATTCATTTTCTACGGAAGATCATTTGTGCGTAAAATATATTTTATATTTTCCACATCATTATGAAATCGGTTGATTTTAAATGATTTTCAGTAAATATGTCAGAGAAACAGGTTTTTTCAGCCAAAGACAATTACCTCTCAATTATTATGATTGACCATTATTATGATTGACCGTTGACTGAACACTATTCAATTTTTTTTCTCCGTGTTTTTCTCCTTGTCTCCGTATTCTTTCTGTTGAAGAGCGTAGCTCGAAACGTCAAAGACTTTCCGTATTCCCGAGCGTCATACTAATATATACTTTTGTTATTTACACCACCTGTCCTCGTCTGTTGTTATTATTTGTATATTCTCTCCTATATATATATATATATATATATATATAAATTTAGAGAGAGAGAGAGAGAGAGAGAGAGAGAGG
>NC_068989.1:68329260-68333468 GCF_001194135.2 Octopus bimaculoides | reverse complement strand
TATATATATATATATATATATATATATATATATATATATGTGTGTGTGTGTGTGTGTGTGTGTGTGTGTGTGTGCGTGCGCGCAAGCGTGTGTGTATGTATATATGTATATATATGTGCGTGTGTATAGGTATGTGTGTGAGTGTGTTTCTCTGTGTACGTGCTTGTACCTCAGCACCGCTTGACAACGGGTGCTGGTGTGTTCGGAAAAAAAGAGGCGAATCGAATAAGTACCAGGCTTAAAAAGAAAATAAATCCTGGGATCGATTAGAACGACTAAAATTTGTCAAGGCGTTTCTCCAACGTGTTTGCAGTCTAATGAACAAAACAAGTAAAAGATAAAAGACACACACGCACGCACGCACACACAATACCATTCTGTATGGATGTTGTCTCAGTGATATTCGTTTATTGGTTTTGGTTATTCGACTCAAACCCAGTACTTATTTTAAAGATATATTTTGTTTATTTATTTATATTTGGCCAAAATGGTACTTATTATATCCGGATCTTTTTCCAGACTGCTAGATACGTGGATTTAAACAAAGTCCGATCATCAAGCTGTGAGTTGAGGTCGAACACAAAGACAAACACACGTACTCATACATACAGTCATATATGAAATAAACGTAATACCAGCAACTACGTTCTTTACTTATTACGCTCACACATATATAGTTTTCTTTTATTATGTTTGTAAGATATTGGTCAGCTCGGAGCTGTAGTGGAAGGCACTTGTCCAAGGTGCAGCGCTGTGGGAATGAATCTTAAATCGCCTGGTTGTAAAGTAAACTTTTTACCCAAACACTCATACCTGCGCCTAAATCACTTTCTCGGAACCGATTTATCTCTCCTAAAGATTTCAAGTGACGGTAACATAAGACTGTCTATTAGAATAACACTCCACTCAGCATTCCACATGAGAATACGTCTCACTAAGGCTAAACACACACACAGCTCTGACGCACCGTGTTTCTATATTTATTAACCTATTCATTTATCTCAGTCTCTCTTACTTGGCAATCTTGCATAAGGACTATATTTAAAGTAATGTCTCTTCACCTAGCATAATGACGTTTCATTCAATTATGGATTATTAATAATCAACGAGAAAGATTGCGATCTTAACTTTCATGAAATGTTTTCCTCAGAAACAAAACTAAGGGAAATTATCATAAACAAAATCAAGGCAAATGTCATAATGCTTTTGAAATGGCAATGAATGGGGTGTAGTTTAGATGGCATAAGATGCATTTGAACAAATAGCTCTATATTGATCAGTTATTATGCAATTTCCTATCAATAGGCTAATTGAAGCACATTAATTTCGATGCATTTTTTTCGATAAAATCAGAAAAGTTTTAAACAGATTAGAAGGCTCCTTTGAAATTCGGATTTCACGCATTATTTTTACCTTCTCCTATTCTCTTTATCTATCACTTTGTCTTTGACACCACTACATGTGTATGCATGAATGCATATATATATATGTGTGTGTGTGTGTGTATGTGTGTGTGTGTGTGTGTGTGTGCGTGTGTGTGTGCGTGCGTGCATGCGTGTATGTATTTATATATATTGTTATATTTATATTGACCAATTGCAAAATATTTTACTATTGCTGAATTTGAAGTTGACGGATCGATACCATAAAAAATGAAAATAGCTTCAAACACTGATTGTTTCAACTAATTAAAAATTGTGATCGTTTTAATTAATTAAAGCTATTTAGAAATCATATCATGTAAATTTAAGACAAGGTATGACAGTTTTAATTAATGAAGTCATATTAGAACTTATTTTTAAAAAATGAGTTTGGATCTAACGTCAAATTGCTTCGCACGTTACAATTTCACTTCTGTATTCAGAACTTGTTTCATGCAACACGTGTAATTAAAGATACTTAATTAATATAAAGTTTGCTTAAGTATGTCAGATATATTGGATATCTATCGTTAGACAAATTTGAGTCTGAATAGGTTTTAACTTTCATATAGAAATTAAATATCATTGGAATTGCAAATGTTCAGTTGGGAAACTCATTAGTGTTATAATTCAGTGCTTAATACTAAAAGTAGAATCTCATTTACATAGTACACTTTTTCGATTGTACATGAAACCCCTAACTGATATCACAAGCCGCATTTCACTCCACCTCAAAAATCATTGCGCATGGCTTATATACAAGCAACTACCATATCGTCTCGTGGGCTGCAAGAACATTGAGCTCAAAACCATTTTTTGCATGGAAACGTAAGAACTTAGTCTCTTTCATCAGCACCATATCACATGCGTACTATCTGTCAATGAACCTTTTAACATGTTATAAAATAAAATGCAATGAATTTAGAAAAATCGTAACACTAGTTATTTCAAGTTTTCACCAATAAAGCCAATTGTTTTATAATTGATTTATTAACTTGTTGCCATCTCTGCGCAGTAGCATGAGCAGCAGAGTACAGCCTCTCGTTGACAAATATTATGTGTCGTCTCACTATGTTTTCTATATTTACTACAACGGTGTTTACTCATCTGCTTTAGACAGTTGTACAGCTTTCCTTCACACATCAGATGAGACACCAATCTTTATCTTGCTTTCTTCACCACTATTCTGACTCACTCAAGACTTGGTGGTAAACATTTCCTGAATAATTAATGTTCTTTAGATTCTCTTCCAATTATTCTCCTTTTCCTGCCAACAGTAAACTAGAGATTTTCAAAACTGAACATCACATATACAGATCTCAGCCATTTTATAGCCTAAGTGAATTTTCGACAGGAGTAGGCGTGGGTGAAATTAACTATAAACGATACACAACTGCACTTTACGTTTTTCATATTTATGGTAATAATTATACACATACATATAAATGCGCGTGCGCACACACACACACGCACACACACACACACACACACATTATCGGTCAGTTGACATAAGTTACAATGAATGCACACTAAAAATATTTTGAGGAGTTACACTTTTGTATATTGGAGTAATATGCTGCTGGTTATCACATATAACCGTCAGAAAGTTACAATAATTTCGCCGAAAAGACAATAATCCTAAAAAAAACTTGCCGCCGCGAGTGCATTTTTGAAGTCAAAAAGTGGAATTTTTTAGCTGCTGCTCTCATGACAGAAACTTCATTTTAGAAAGGTCGTGTTCCCTGTTCGTGAGCTAGGGTACGGACAAAACATACGAAGTTCACCACTTGCCTTTGGTCAAGACTGGAATCGTTCAAACGGAGGCAACGCTTTTTCCCTCTCAGGGTTTTTTTCCGGCCGGGCTAAATGGTTAGCAGCATTTCGTCCGTCGCTACGTTCTGAGTTCAAATTTCGATGAAGATCGAACAGGACTTCCAGTTGACCTTGATGATAAGCTCCTTGGGGCATTACTTGAAGAAAATCCTGCATTATCAGTTGAAGAATTGGCAATAAAGCTTAGTCCAAATCATACAACCGGTTAACATCATATTCAACAACTTGGAAAGATTCCTAAACTTGGAAAATGGGTACCACTCATGAATTGCCCGAAAGCAACCGCAAATCCCGAGTTGGCATCTGCTCTTCTCTCCATTCTCGTGAACTCATTTCACCCTTTTTGGATAAACTTGTAACTGGTGACGAAAAATGGAACTTCTATCGAAATGTTAAATGTCGTAAACAGTGGCTCGGTAAAAGGGTAAAAGCTCAACCACAATCAAGAAGGGAACTTTATGGGAAAAAAGGGGGAAAAGGTTCTTCTCTCTATCTGGTGGGATTGCAAAGGAGTAATTCACTTTGAATTGTTACCACCTAATGCAACAATCAATGCTCAAGTTTACTGTCAGTTTGAAGAAAAAAGACCCGATTTAGTGGATCGAAAAGGAGTGATGTTTCATCAGGAGAATGCGCGACCCCACACTGCAAAGATCGCATCACAGAAGATCGAAGAGCTTGGTTGAGAAAAAAATCCTCATGCACCTTATTCTCCCGAGCTTGCTCCTTCAGACTACTATTTGTTTCGTGGTTTACAGAATCATTTGGGGGGCGTAACTTTCGCAAGGAGCTCGAAACTGACATTTCAGAATTCTTCGCTTTGAAACCAAAAGAGTTTTACATTGATGGGATTAAAAAGTGTGTAAATAGATGGAAGGAAGTCATAGATAATCAGGGAAAGTACATTGATGATTGAATTTCAATTAAATATAACATTTGATCACTTGTTTTCTT
>NC_068989.1:68319963-68321591 GCF_001194135.2 Octopus bimaculoides | reverse complement strand
TTGTTTCTGGTTCTAGGCCGGTTTTTTCCCCCGTTTTTTGTAGGTAATCTTTGTTGAGGTTTTGAAAATGATCTGGTGTTCCTACGTCTAAAGGTCTGATCAGAGAAATATTTATTTTGTTCATGTTTTTTGTTTATAATGTGTAGATTAGGGTGTTTGCGTACAAAAGGGGAAGAGTTCTTACCGTAGTTCCTCTTTGATTCCTGGTGGGATGGGCGTTGATGTTGCCTCATGCTCTGGTTTTTGTTACCTTGGTGAGATTGTTCTTTTTTACTGTTATTTCTCTGAGTTCTAAATAAGCATATACACACATGGATTGTAATTAGGTAAATGTGGTTCGGAAGTAAATACCCAAAGAGAATCGGGTACCTATATCATTGTTTGCACCCAGTTTCCGAGTTTAAGGAAGTTAATTCTAACTTAAAGAATGCAAGATAACTTTTCCTCGAAACTTGTCAATAAAATTCTTTTTGAGTTTCTTTTCATTCATTCGTTCCGAGCTGTTTTGTATCAAACACTGCGTGGCTGATAGTGTAATACTACTGGCTATAGAGAAGTTCTATAGTTTTACATCGCCTGATGAGAGATACAGGGATCGAAACAGACTGCGCAGATACGGAAACTATATGACGTAAGATCACGTAAATGTCCTCTATGATCGTATATCTTGATTTTCTTTCACTTTATTATTTCACTGTAGAGACATAATATCATAGATTAAATTATTCCTAACTTTAAAAAACACGTTGGTGAATAGTAACCCTTTAAGATAAATTTTAATGTATTTTGTGCACTGCAGATGTGTTTTTACCGTGTATATTTCCTACAAGAAGGTCGAATCCATGTAGAGTGTTTGGAGGTAGTTTACCGTCGAAAGACAGATACATCTATTTAGATAAAAATTTTCTGTTTTCCACACATTCATCCGTTCTGGACACTTCGTATTCAACTCCAGGTCACAGAGAGCCTTACACTGCTCACAGAGGGTTATATTCTTTTTGTTGCACCGGCTGAGAGTTGCAGTTCTCGGAACTGAACACGTTGTAACGTAGGATTCGCTACCGTCATAAATATTTCTTTCCTATATCGCTTCAGAAGTTAATTTCTGTTTAATTTTTCCAATCTAGATAATTCGTAGTCCATTTAATTCATAATATAGGTGAAAGCGTGTTGCCCAATTTTGTTAAAAATATCTCACTAAGACGACATGAAGTGTGCATACTTGCTACACATATTCACACATTATCGCGCCTGCCTACATGTGATTGGGTGTGTCATAGAGATTTACATTTTAATATAAAAAAAACTTATATATATGTAGAGAGAGAGGTAGAAAATATGTATATGTGTGTGCGCGCGTGTGTATCTGTAAAAAGAGGGAAGGAAAATAAGAAAGCTTCTAACAATGTAGAAAGTTTTGCAAAAGCCTTTATATTTAATACAAAATGAGAAAATTGATGTAACTAGATATTACTTGTTGGACAGCTTCCTTTTGAGAACGAGCCTTTGCGCCTGTATAAGACTTCCTGCTTTGTCTGAAACGTTCTTTATTTTCCTTTTCTTTCTCTACATCTGTACTACAATGCTTCAAGCGAGCTTCCCTTATATATATATATATATATATATAT
>NC_068989.1:68312372-68319133 GCF_001194135.2 Octopus bimaculoides | reverse complement strand
CCACCACCACCACCACCACCACCACCATTCTTACAAAATTACTACTACTAAAATACATCTATCATCGCTTCTGCTGCAGCTACCACCACTACTACTACTACTACTACTACTTCTAATAGCGATACTAAAACTGCAACTATATTTCCTGACTATAGAGGTTCATAGGGATAGTATTCGTCAGCAGTTTGCGCTGTGTTAAGCAGAGATGAAAGATACACGTAACCATGGAGAGTGGTGACTATGTATTAAACTTGACTTTAAAATTGAATGTTATGAGTCAGGCACAAGACGTTAACAAAATAAGTCTTAGCTCATGAACACGATGTCTATAGCAATAAAACATGTCACATGCAAGCGAAAATGAGCAGCTGAATCGAGAAATTATTGTGCTTGCAACAGGTCTGGATACAAATCTTGTTTAATTCATTCGATAGATCAGACTAGTTCAGTTGCGATTATCTTATGTTTGTTTTACTGTAGCAGAATGTCTAATGACATGATGAACGTTTATTACGAATTAAAACATGTCTTTAATAGTTAATCATTTCTACTCTAGGCACAAGATAAAAAATTTTCGGGGAGGGGGGGGGGCAGTCGATTAGATCGACCTCAGTACGCAACTGGTACTTAATTTATCGATCTCGAAAGTCGTGCTCGGCGGAATTTGAACTCAGAAGGTAACGGCAGACGAAATACCGCTAAGCATTTCGCCCGGCGTGCTAACGTTTCTGCCGGCCCGCCGCCTTATGTCTTTAATAGTTAATGAGAGAAAAACAAGTGAAGCAAGCGAACCTTGTGCTATATCAACGAATTCAATACAGCGCATTAAGGATATCTATATATTTAATACAATTGAGAAATAGGTACTAGATATGAATCAACTCTGGTGGAGCTGGTATAGACTTGTTTAAAACTCGGTCGAATAGATTGCGGTTGTTTTGATGAAATGGATTGATAAATCATAAATCAGAAACATGAATTGACAGAATTGGAGGTTTTCGTCATTGACTTGACTAATAAATTACAAATGGTTTACTCAACTATATTCGTCTCTACTTATCAAAATGTACAATAGTGTAACCTGTCATATAATGCATAGCTTTGGAAGTATACTTTTGTCACTATGGGTAATATCAAGAGATATGGCATACATAAGATAATTATAATTTAATTTTTATCAAATGTATTGGTGCTTATCGAAAATGATGAAATGAATACTAATTTTCAAAAGAAATATTTGTTGTATTAAAATAAAATTAAATAAAACTAATTTCTCGTTTGAATAACTTCTCATATTGTCACTCTGTCGTCTCCTCCTCCACCTCCTCTATAGTTTTCTTCATTGTGGGTAGCATTCTTCATTGCTTGCTACTAAGCCAAGTATAAGCATTCATACAGCACCTCTCATGTTAGCTATTTGTATCTCAGTTACTCTCTCTCACTCCCCTGTGTCTCTATACACTATGAAATATATCTGGAGAAATCACTCTGGCAACCAATCAACGAACCAACGAACCAACGTTTATATCGGCTATTATTATGTAGAGGTAATGGTGCACTTTTCAGAAAACAATAGTACATTATGATTATAACTGGCCTTCATCAAGTAGTACTTCTAAGTGAAGAGGCGCTTGAACGCATTTCAAGTGCTTACACATAATAGTCGCGTAAGATTACATAATACTTCCGTGCAAGGTACATCACATCTGAACTGAAACAAAATCAAGAAGCATAATGGACGGAAAGGATATATTATGTGTGAAAAACTATTAGCACTTATGGAACCAGCTTAATGCCACATGGTAGAAATATCACATGGTTTGCATAGAAGTAGAACAAGGAGTATAAGAAAGATCGCTATAGCACCAGCGAGTATTTACATAAAAAAAATCGTTCTGTGTATAGGATTCCAAGCTAACAGACTCCGATTTTTGGAAGAAGGTGAAAACGTATTTTGTTGCCTTCATCAGATATTGGCTAAACACTTTTAATTCCTTTCTGCCAAGTTTGCATATCAAGCGTAAACGGCTATATTTCTATATTTGCAGGTCTTTGCTAAAATATTTACTTTTTAGTACTTTTTCTAAAGTTTCATTAATGAACAAGATGGCGTAAACGCTGGTATTTACGCTAATGAAATACTTCATAAGCAGGAGTATTAAAATTATATATATATATATATATATATATATATATATAGACAAAAAGAGAGAAAGATAGAGAAACTGGAAGAGAGATTGAGAGAAAGAAAGAATGACAGCGAGAGATAAAGGTCTACGTAGCTAGTTAGCTATCTGTCTTTCTCTCTAGCTATCCAACACTTTTTCGCTATGCGTTACATACATATGTACATGTGTGTGCATTTCGGTGTATGTATACACGCATGTCTACATTTTTCTTTAATTTCTACCGGTTTATGATTCACGTAACGACTCTAGTTGTGTGCTTGTATTCCAATTCGTCGCTTGCCTTAGTTACTGACCTGACAACGGATGAGATCAATGCGCATGTGGAGAGTGAATAATATCTTCTAAATGACAATGAACTAATTCTATATTCATCTATTATTTTGCTATGCTATGTAAAACATCTGCATATACACTAATTACTTGAATAACATATGCTGTATATGTGTGTGAGTGTGTTGTTTGTATATATTATATATATATATATATATATATATATATATATATACATAAGCATATGTTGTTGAAGTAATTAGTCTACCTACATATCTATGTATATGTAGACACACGCACATACGCGCACGCATATATATATATATATATATATATATATATATACAAACACATACAGATGTGTCTGTATGTGTGTATAATAACATCTCGTTCGTCTTCATCTCTTTCAAAGAAGTTCGTCTCACTGAACAAATGTAAACGCCTACGTAAGCATGCGCACGAGCATACAGACAAATTCCCCCGTTCGTACACACGCCTACACACTCAAAGACACTCACACACGCACACACACGCGTGCACACACACACACACACATACACACAATGCCCTTTCTTTGGGTTCATCCACTCATTGATGGTGTCTTTGTCGGTTTCATACAAGAAGAAAGAGAAAAATTAAATAATTAAATATATAAAACCAACCCTATAACAGGAATTGAATTTTATTGCTGAGTGTCATAGTGATATTCGGTATGTTTTGCGTATATTTTAGACCTGCTCAAGCCCATCTCTCTTCAGATCTGACCAAATTCGATTTCTTCCTGAAGAAAGTTAGGAAATGAGAGGAAGAGAGAGAAAGAGAACGTGCGAGAAGACTCGACACCAGCACAGGAATGGTATTTTATTTATCGACAACGGAAAGATTAACAGCAAAGCTGACCTCAGCAAGATCTGAATAGAGAACGAAATCTAACAGAATGATTACCGTAATCTAACCGACGTCCTCATGATTCTACCAACCAGTCACTTTAGGTTCAACACACAAACATTTTGAGTGTGTATATATATGTCAAGCAGTAGTGAGGGACACGCACATAAAGGCGCATATAGACAGATCTATCTATCTATCTATCTATCTATCTATCTATCTATCTATCTATCTATCTATCTATCTATCTATCTATTTCTCTCTCACTTTCTCTCTCTCTCTGTATATATATATATATATATATATATATATATATATATAGGACGTGCTTTCATTCTCCGTCAAACAAGTCCACTCACAAGACTCTGGGCGGCACGAGGCTTTGATAGAAGACACGCAATGGAACTGAATTCGGAGCCATATGGTTGGGAATCAAACTTCTTACCACACAGCCGCACCTCTATCAAATCCATAGCAGAGGTTAATATTTTTTTATGGCTAAGTCACTCTTGCTATCCTGGATCAGGCTAAACATTATTGTGAACATAGGAGAAACTTCAGAATAGCGAGAGACTGGCTCAGCTAAATATAATATATGACATAATGTAATATGATATAAAATATGATATGCATATATTCGCGTGTGTGTGTGTGTGTGCATGTGTGTGTGTGCGCGCGAAAGTTTGGCGCCAGTTTCTTGAGATAAACATGCTCTCCATAAATTCAACATTTATAATTTACGTCTGAAATACATTTCACCAATCTTGTTCAATATCTCTTGAATCTATTCGTGTTATTCTCCATAATGCCTTAACATCCTATATGACGACTGAAAATTATTGAATAAGCACTTATATAGATGCTCAATATATTTAAGTGGGGAATTAGTAATTGGTAATATATATACTGCTGGAGAGTCATGGAGACTATACCAACTTCCTAATTTGAATCCCGATCCAATGTGAACCTTAGTAGAACAATTGTAGTGTACTTTCAAAATCTTCTAATGATTTTTCTTTTACACATGGAAAGGTTCTTGAGAGTATGTAAGGTATCTTTTCCTCGTGAATGCTTTCACTATAAATGATTTAATGTTGTTAAGATTTCAAAATGGAACCTTTTTGCAGATAGAATTTATGTGAGCCTACGTCTGCTTGTCGGTTTCATATAAAAAGTAAATAAATAAATGAATAAATGCAACCCTATAACAAGAACGGAATTTTATTATAGAATTAAGAATGTGTTACTCAAAGAACACGTAAGTTACAAATAAATTCAGTTCTGAGTAGTGTTAAATACGATTTTTATTTCCCATATTAAATGATACAATGATTGTAAATTACTGCATCACATTTCCGAATGTATTGTAATATTTAGCTTCATCACTTTATGTTCCGAGTTTGTCTCACTGTAAAGCCTATTTCCTTTCATTCTATCTTTTAGATAAGATAAGAACCGCTCAAGAATTTCTGTCCGTTTAATCAACTATTATCTCCTACAGCCCTGCGTATGACTTTAAACTGCATCCAATTGTGGAGCCCTGGTTCAAAAGTACCAAGGTTTTGAGTAGTGTGGAACCACCGCTTAGAATGTGTTATTTTTAGGTCTTCTCTGATCTGGAGCAGTAGCGCGCGTCAGTGTCCCAGCATAGTTAGCACACTTTTGAGAGCCTTGGGGAAGGAAAAGGCTAGGTGAGTCAACCCTTGCAGCAAATCAAGTGGTAGAGTCCAACGCGTGATTTGGTTGCCTCTTTGACATTCAGCAACTTCAGGGTAAGTGAATCTCTCTAGACTTGAAAGAAATTTCATCTCGGAGAAGTCCCTCTAATGTAAAACCTATAGTCTGCTGGCCACCGCAGGGTGGTGTTTAATAGTCTTACTGGGGTCAGATCTCCAAGTCTAAAGGGTGGGATCAGATTGCACGGACTGAATCTCACTTCAAAACTACAAACCACAAGCAGAGAAGAAAGCCCTGTAGCGTCAAGGATCGTTTTACACAGCCATTCGGAGAACGCCGCTCTTTATCATGTTCTTCAAACACGATGAAACTGACATTACATCTACAAAATGTGAAATAATTTGTCAATGTTTGAATTTCATAGTAATTAATATAATCACGGTAAATTGGCAAAAGCAATGGCGCGTCGGACAAATATCTTGTAGATTTTAGTTACAGCCATTTATGCTCTGGCTTTAAGCCATCTTACCAGAATCTACCATTTTATCTTTCAGGATTGATAGAATATGAACAAAGGAAGTAGTGGAGATAGAGACAAGTTAATTGATTATATTCATCCCATTAAAACTGAAGCTTTGTTAGAAATAAATATTCATAAGATTTTTGCTTCTAAACTAAAAAAAATTCTATCTTTTGTTATACATTCGTGATGCAAAGAAATGTCATGTTATCTAATTTATTTACACTAACACTGCTGATATAAGAAAGAGTGTACATAATCGATCCAACTGATAGAAATAATAGCCCCATCTGTCTCAAACTGCAAATAACTGTCTTTGCAAATAAGGAAGTCCTTTTATAATATAGTCTGTGGTAAACTATTTCTGAAACGAAATAGGGGTCACAGAGGGCTTCTGATTACTGTTCAACCGGAAATTATTTCAGCCTAAACAATCGCAAGAACATCACCAACGATATATGCAATTCAGATTTTAAAATATATTTGTTTTGCAGCGTAGAAATTAATTTATTTTACTCTGTCAAGATTGTTAACAACGATTTCCGTACATAACTCTGAATAAAAGCAAGTGTACAACCATTTGATCTCTTACAACCGTTTCCGTACAAAACTCTGAATGAAGGCGAAAGGAAGCCTATATCTAACGTTTCAAATCAGAACTGTGTACAGCTTGGTATATTATACGCCACCCAACAAATCATAATGAAAACCGTCATCAGCATATATTAATCTCTAACCAACAGATCTCCCATCTCTGCTTTGTCTACCTTCTGTATAGCGCAACCTGAAACACTGAATAATATAATCGGTAAAACAATCTTTAATGTTCAAAATTTGAATTTTAATCAATCTAAGAGTATTAAACACCACCCAACTAATAAACATAGAAACCATCGATCTCTTTCCTCTGCCTTTCCTACTGTACATTGCAGACTATTTTCCTCCGACTTGGCTGGTCGTGTGTCGTATTTCCCACTCAGTCACCCATTCTCTTCGCGTTACTGACATTATGTAAAGATATCATGGCCCTTGTTTATACTCTACACCCATTTCTTCTAACAATGGCTATCTGAAAATCCGTAGCTGCCATATTAAAATTTTTCTTTTGGAAAGTCAAATCTCATAGATCTACAAGAGCATGCATTAATGCATTTATTCAAATCTTTTTAAATTCGGAGAATCATTTTCGTTCTCTCTCTCTCTCTCTCTCTCTCTCT
>NC_068989.1:68308255-68312362 GCF_001194135.2 Octopus bimaculoides | reverse complement strand
ACTGTAAGACGTTAAAATTTGTGATTCTTTTCCTGGTCTGGTTGGTTTAGTCGTATAGCAATAAAATCATTTTATTTTACAATGTCTTCATTGTTTCCATATAGATTTTACTAATGAAATTCACATTGCCAGTCATTAATTCTAACGTCATCACCTTGTTATATTTTAATTGATTTAATCACGCTGTCAACAAGAATGTTTAATTATGTAGTCTCTAATCGTGTACCATACTTTCTTAACTTATTCTTCCTTAATAATTATTTCGTTCTGATGTCATTTTTCTAAACTGTTCGAATTACCATTTTGAATGTTAGAATCTGTCGTAAATTTTGAAGTGAGCATTGTTATTGTAATTCTTCAGGGGACGTGGCTAAATTTCTAGTCAACTCATGATGCTGAAATATTCTATTTAATTTAGAAGAGTTTCTTGAGGTATGTTGCCACTCGACTGACGAGCGTAGCCAAACAGCCAAGACGTCTACTTCAAGACTGTAATGTTCTGGTTTTGATTACACTGTGTGGCATCTTACACCAGTATGTTTACTATACCAAGGGACTGATCACAACGTTGTGAATGGAAACAGTCACGTGGTACATTTTTCGAAGCTTATTACAGCTTTGTCACACTGTTTCGGTCTGATTATTTTATTAAATGCGCATGTTATTGTGCAATATTCAACAACTTATACTTATAATTAAAGGAGCGTGTTAGTTCATCCAACAACTGAATACTTTAAGTGAAAAAGGACATTCTTCCCTTCATTTCATATTTTCTGTGCATGCTAACTTGATTTTGCCGGAAGAGAAGATATCTTCGTGAATTACATTTTCAGTAACATTACGTATTATGAATTTGGTGTCCGGATATAAACTTGCACACAATAAGTACTTAGTAAAACACAAAAAGAACAAAACATATTGACATTGGAGGAAACATTCGCTGAATATTACGATTAAAGTTCAGCAAAATATATTATGACTATATAATAGATAAGATATTTATCGACCTATACCAGAAGATAGTTGCCGACTATATATCTTGTATCTGTAATGGTATTTTCTATTCCTAGATTTAACCGAATTTTAGGGACATAAAATTCCATCGCTTCAAGTAAATATTTTAATTAAATGAGAAAAGGTCTTCTCTCTTGCAATATCGGATATAGATGTCTGGTAGCTGAACATATTCTTTATTGTGATGACATTGTGAGTGTTCAGCGTAAAAGAAATGATTAATTTACTTTCCTTTCAATTTCATTTTGATGGTTTCAAATTGATTATCTTCATTGTGGGGCGATAGAATTTTTCGTTTCTTGGAAGGTGACAAATGATTACTTCCTTTAGTGAGAACAATGAACTCCGAGATAAGAATTTTACCATTCTAATTAAAACAAAACAAACCATAAAATAATTCAAAAACACACAAGAAATGTCAAAAGTTAATGCGCACATAGACACACACATTGTATGTATGTAAGTATGTATGTATGTATGTAAGTATGTATATATGTATGTATGTGTGAGTGTGTGCGTTATATCTCTATATATATATGTAAAAGCCATATCACATTAAGTACATATTTTTTTCTTTCGATCTTTTGCAAACGACTTGCAGATGCAAGTGCTACCAGTTGAAAACTCCACATACCGGATGCTAACAAGTTTCTGGGTGTCATAAGGATAAAATGCGCGCCGATTCGGGGCCATCCCTTCCCCCACTCCCGCCTCACTGAAATGAGGCCTCGTTTGCTTGATCAACTGGTTATTAGGTTTAATATTCCATATTGTATGTCTGCATATAAGTATATATTGTATTCACACTCACACATATAATGCATAAATGTGCATGCGTATATGGGTATGCTTGTGTGTATCATCTGAAAATGTAGTATGCCTACATAGACCTACATGAAAAAGTGTCTCTATATATGTATGTATCCACGAATTTTTATACAAGAAGTTTTGTTGTGTATATAACAGAAAAGATTGCTCTAGTTAATCTACGATCATTGTTAAAAGTAGTAACTTGTCTAATTCCCTAGGGTCAGGTAATTATATATCATTGACAGACGCCAGTCATATGTTTATTCCGGTTATATTTAAAAGTTCCGAGATATGTCTATTATGTGTAATCTAACCGCATGTTGATGTTCTTCTCTAGTAATCTGACCAAGTTCTGTGTGAATTAATTGTTTTCAAATATTTATATGTATTCGCTTCTCAACCGCCATGACATTTTGAAATATGGAATTCAATCGGCTAAAATAGTATAGAGTTAAACTAGTCGCGTAAATTTCGTGGCATTTCCTTTCTGTTTTTCTTTATAGCTTTTCCATCAATATTATATATATTAAGCTGGGATCTAACTGCTGCTATTTCTTCACATTTGTTCGCGTAAATCTATTTTAGTGAGCTGTCCTTCTAGAGGGTCTTAGTCATTAATTCTATGTTGGTAGTATGCAATATTAAGTAGGATGCATATGAAGGTGAGGATGATCAGCTAATATTTTTATGATTTCCATAATTTTAATCCACCACAACGTTGAGTTCATGTTGCAGTGTAGTGGCTTTGGTGTTTCAATGATTCTGAGAGCTATGCCAGAGGAGCACAATTTCCTGGTAAGGTGTCCCATGCTGTACATGTCAGACGATAAAGGACAGACAAATACGGACCACCTAGAAGTAAAAGTAGTTTTGCCTAGGCCAAACATCCTCTATCTAATAAAAAGGAAAAGTTACAGAAGCATCGATGAAAATTCAAAATTAGCAAAACCTTGGAGAAAAAGGCCTCCCGTCATGTAAACATCCCGCCAGACTGGAGAAAAAGACGATGCCCTAAAATAGCTGATGGTGGGATATTAACGGAGAACTGGAAACAAATATTTAAATGAAGAGAATCAGAGATAACATTCCATAGTCGAGAACAGTGAAGAAAAGCCGTTGATGACCCAGACTCCATAGGGAGTGAAGGGCTTAAGAAAGAATATATTTTATTAGCCAGAGCATTTTCATTTACATATGTGCAACATTATTTGAATAAAACAGTATACAAAAGATAGTGAATAAGATAATAAACTTCATTGGATAAATGACCGACAGAGTTCTGTGCAGAACCTGAGTTTGTTCAGGGGTTCAATATCCCATTCAGTAAAAACTGTTAGAACCTTCGGCAGAATTATTTGGTGGGAAAATTTACAGCCCTTACTTTTAAGTCTACCACTATTTGATTAAACATCAGCTAATCAGATTTTTTAATCCATCTTCACGTAGGCGTTAATGCCTTTCATGGTGACACAACTAATAGCTGGCTTTTGTCTTTTATAGCAATATAGTTGTGCCGTGGTTCTAAACTGGCAAATCACAGCAAAATGGTTTGAAAGTTAGCAAAATGGTCAGCATTTTATTCTATCTTTTCGCTGACACTGTAAACAGAAGACCACATTAAGCAATGCGTCTTTTCTTTTCAAAGATCAAATGGCGTGATTTGAGAATATTTGCTATTTTTGGCTCGGTGAGGCACCACGTAGAGTTACTCGTTTCGACTCCATTGACACCTGGTTACTGTGCTTAGTAAACTGGGCTGCATATATCTGTATATATTCTTTTATTTACCCAAAGCTGTGATTGAGTTAGTGTTTCAATAAGATGACGTGAAAAATTGAGTTGAAATCACTTTTGTGTTGAAGAGTTCAAAGCGGTTTCTTTAAAAAGAAAACACGCTGGATCAATTAATAAAATATATTCCCGCCTCCAGCTGAGAAGTCTAGCTTTTATATCGCACTTTGGAACTTCGATAACCCGTCGGCATAATACGTCGCAATTCCTTCTCTCTATTTACTAAGCGACACAACACAATTTTATGTCGAGGAAGAGTCGTCATCATTGACGTAGTTAGTAATTCAAATATAAGAGAACTAATCCGCCCACAATCTATATATCCGGCTTGCTTTTCTTTTCCAATTGAACACGAAAGGAGAACATGACCAAAGAATATCGCGTTCGTTGAGTTATATCCAAGACAAAAGAAAATTGTTCATTTAAAAAACATGTTGAATTTCTGTCTACTCTCTCTCTCTCTCTCTCTCTCTCTCTCTCTCTCTCTCTCTC
>NC_068989.1:68302554-68308245 GCF_001194135.2 Octopus bimaculoides | reverse complement strand
CTCTCTCTCTCTCTCTCTCTCTCTCTCTCTCTCTCTCTTTCTCTCTCGTCAAATAATTTATCAGAACTAGAAGATTGTCGTTGATTTAACAGTGCAACTCATTTCAAATACAGAGGTTAACGAGAATAGTCGCAAATTTACAATTTAATCAGTGATGAGATTTTATTCAGTTTTATAACATGTAAATTTTATTGGAATATCATGAAAAATAACGCAGATTTAGAAAGTACTTTATTGTACTTTATTGTACTTTATTGAGAGATATCGAAGTCGGAACGATGAAACAATAACTCGATGAGAAGTGTGCAGTCAATACGTTTTGTAACGTAATTTCATTATCCTCTCTCTCCCTCTCTCTTACACACACACACACACACACACACACAGAGAGGCGCGCATCGATGACTCAGTGTGTATGTGTGTGTAGAATATACAATACATAGAATAAGCATATTTTACTAGAAGCTGATGTTTCCTGGACGTTCCTCTAATGAAGATCACAGATAGATCAGTCAAGTAGCACTATGTTGTATGCAAGTATCAGCCGAGTGATCCTACATCGACTGATTGTGATACTATTTCCGCAACGGCAACGTATATCAATCCATTTCATAAAAATTATAAAAAGGTGAAGTAGCAACAGATGCACTTGCCAAAGTCCAACACACAGAAGAAAAGAGGTTGGTAAAAATGCCAAATTTGCTTTATTCAGTTTGGTTTTCCTGACTAGCTTCACTTATGATCGTAAGATTGTGGTTTCGATTCCTCGACCGGGTGACTTGTTATGTTCTTGAGCAAAACACTTCATTTCACGTTGATCCAGTCCACTCAGCTGGCGAAAATGAATAATTCTGTGATGAATCGGCGTCCCGTCCAGGTGGGGGATTTATACACTATGGAAACCGGGAAACCCACACTTATCATGACTCGAGAAAGTATAAAGAGAAGATGAAGAAGAGAAGAATGGCCGAGCGACTACAATCCATAAAACAAGCGCTGGAGATCATTCAAATCGTTGGCGTAATGTTACTCCACAAGATGCATAGCTTGGAGATCAGTGTGTCTTTCCAAGTCGAGCAGCTACTTTTCTAATTCCCTAGGGGCCAGGTAATTTATATATCATTGACAGACGCTAGTCATATATTTATTTAAGGCCTATGGACTTGTGATTAGAATGTAATGACTTGTGATTAGCGTGTGATTAGAAAGAAGGAAATAATCGGCAAGAAAACATAGCCTCATTTCGTTATTCTTGGGAATCCTATTGGAAAGTTTAATGACGATTACATCTGATAGGACACTATGGAGGAGTTACCTGAGAACTATACCACTGCGAGCTCCCGGGAGAACTGGATAGCAAAAATAGATTATTATTATTATCATTATTATTGAAGGCGAGCTAGCGGAATCGTTAGCGCGCCGGACGAAATGCTTAGCGGTATTTCGCACTTCACTACGTTCTGAGTTCAAATTCTGCCGAGGTCAACTTTAACTTTCATCCATTCGGGGTCGATAAAGTAAGTATCAGTTGATCACTAAGGTCGATGTAATCGACTCATCTCTACCCCCAAAATTGCTGCCCTTGTGACAAAATTTGAAACCATTGTTATAATAATAATTATTATTATTTTCATTATCATCTTCTTTCGATTCTGTTTCCATATTTCTTGGTGTGTGTGTGGGTGTACTTGCTATATAGAATCGACAAAGTGATTAGGCAAAAAAAAGATATATGATGAGTTTAAGAATGCCCAGTCTTCGTCCGCGACTATATTAATAGCTCTGACCGCTCACAGAGGACGCAAACTACTTGTCAGTTTAATTTTTTTAAAAGTATATAAGTTGTCAAGTTAGTGACAGAACTGGACAGCTGACATTCGGAGAGATATGCACAGCACTTGTGGATGAGCTGAGGTGTATTGTTTGATGTGCCTTATATTTCTGCTAAATTCACAATTTCAGACTCGCTGTGAACAGTAAAGGAAGCGGCACACTGCAAGTTATTTTTCTTTGTGAGCAATTTCTGGTTTTGTTTCACCTCTGACAGAGAAACTATGAATGAATCGCTACCTCACGTTTTCAGAATAATGTGTAGCCTATACCACTTTATAGTATTTATAGCAAACTATGATCCAGCTAAACTAATGGGATTAATTCGCATAGCAAAATATGCGCTGACAAGACAAATTAATCAATTCCTAGCGCATGACACAGTATGTATGTATGTACATATATGTACATATATTATATCATATATTATTACGTTTTATATATATATATATATATATGTATATACATACATATATATTATATATATTATATGTTATATATGTATTATATATATATGTTACACAAACACACACATCCACACACACACACACACACACACACACACACATATATATATATATATATATACACACATGGCCCAAGTTGATCATGTAACTGCATATGAATACTGAGCTTTGGACAAAACTTTTTTTAGGAAGACCAGCTATTGCTTTTCAGTCTTCTCTTTCTACACAAGTCGTCTCGACATAAGTCTTCTCCTTTTATACAAACGATATTTAACTAATGGAAAGGCAGCCGATTTGACTTAGGCCGATGGAACTGGGCATCAGTGTTAATACAAGCATTGCTATCAGAACGCAAAACCCGGAACAGATATTGTAAGGATCTTGTCTAACCCTATAACTGTGTCACCAATTCTCCACCTTGTATTGTTACATTTTGACCTGCCCCAGTATGCGACAAACTCAAATTATTTGAAATACTTTTTCTAGCAGGTCATATGACTGAATGCTGAGTTGGAGACGTCAATTCTAAGACTTCTACCTGATTCACTTAGATTAATCTACTCCAATACAACATGCAAATGTATTAATCTTATTAGTTTGAAACATTGAATGAAAGGTTTGCTGTATTGATGTTTTATTAGTTTGAAAATAAAATTTTCTCATTTAATTGCGAAGTGACTTGCACAATAAAATTCGAATACAGTATTGCATCATCAATAGAAGCCGTGGATTAAGATGAGCCAGGTCCTCTAGTTAAAATAAATTATCTTCCCTTACGTTGACTGGCATAAAACATTTGAGCACCTATTAGTTTGGTCTGGGTTAAAGAATAGTACCCAATATTGTCGAAAACTAACGGAGGCAGGGTAGGTCGAAGCTTTTAATTTTCCTCTTGAATAGTTGCAATTTGATGTCTGCAAGAAAATCAAGGAAGGAAGTTGTGTAGGACTGATGTTCAAGGGAGGAAGAATTGGAAAAAAGTGGTTAGTGGAGGACTGGAGGAAGGGGTGAATATATATAATATTGATAGCCAGAAAATGAAAGAGGGGTGATATGAGAATGTCTGAGATGAGATGGCACGAAACCAGCCAGTTTCTTGCTTTCTTTATTTAATTCTGTAAGTTTATTCTCAATCCCATGGAATCAATACTGGAAACGAGTTTGGGAAACATCATAAAGTTGAAATACGTTCTTGGTAAAACCGTATCTGTAACAATTCTGTTTTGAATCAAAGTTATATTCTACTTCAGTTGCTTTGCTAATGCCCCTTGAGATTACTCGACCGTCATACAATCATCACATGCTCAATCATCTGTAAAATATGCCACGTTATATTTTATTAAGAAATCAATTTAGTCAATCTGCTGGACTAATCTGCAATAATTTATTTCGTATGCACAAGAGACCGGTTTGAGAAAGAGAATAATTATAAGAAACTTGATCACATATGATCAGTAGTCAATATTAATGATCCTGCAAAATTGAAGACAGATTTGTGTTACTCGAAGTGTCGAGATTTCAGTTAATTAGTCCCATTTAAGCACGCTATTGATACTTAATAAGCGAACCAGAAAATTAGAACCTTAAACGATTTGTACTCAAAGCAAAAAACAACCGTGAAACAAAAAGAAAATGAGGAAAACAATGACGCAGCTTTATGTTTAAGACAACAATGAAAATATTAAAAGATAGTGTTTCGTAAAACTGGTTACTTTTGACAAACAAGAAGTTAAATCTTTGTTTCTTTTTTGTTGGTAATTTCAATCGACAACAAATGTAGTGACACTTTAAATTTTGCGCCCAGAACATAAACAAGAAAGTAATATTTGAATGCAGTGGGAGAAAAGCAAATACATAGTATGACGCTTAGGACAGTAATTTCATTTTCAGCCAAATCATCACGCTTAAGTGGTTGTCTTTAATTCATGGTAACACTGTGCATGGCCGAAGAGATATGAAAATACTTCACCCGAAATTTAAATACATTTGTTCGCTTCTACAAAGCAGGGATTTTCAATTAGAGCTTCAGTTTACACTTCATTTTATTTGTCATAGGTCAATAATTTTTTTTTGCTTCCGTAACAAGAGGCAGGGGTGAGAAGAACCATTTGAACATCTGAGAAAATACCTGGTGGTATTTCTTCGAGCATTTTACGTTCTGAATGTAAATCCCTCCCTATGTCGACTTTGCATTTCATCCCTTCAGGGTTAATAAAGTAGGAGAAAAGTCAAGTACTGCTATCGATGTTCTCTAATTCTCTCCACGAAAAACTGCTGGCACTATGCCGAATCAGAAACAATTTTAGTATTGGTCATTCTGTATAGTATATATGCCATACATCAATGTCTCCCACACGTCAACTGATTTAATATTTCATTCGAAGAAACAAAATTTGTGATCATAACTTGAGGTTTTAGAACACAAAGTAGAAATGCATATTTTCATGTGTGTGCTAAGTGCGAACAATTAAAAGTGAGTTAAATGTCAATGTCTTGGTTGGAGACTCCCGAGGCCAAGAGTGACGGAATATAGACACAAAATATGGTAGGTATGAGTTCAGCTATTTATTCACTCAGCCTTTGTGATTGACTAAAGACGAAAAATATTAGAATATAAAATATATAAATAACAAATAATAAAAGTGAAAAGACAAAATAACCTTAAAAAATTAACAATGTTCAAAACTAAAGATTTCATGAGCAATATGTCAGGAATTATAAGTGCAGAACCGTGTTTCAAAACTCACAACGAGGTAAATAGAGCCTAACGTATATTGTTTAATAGATTACATACATAAATAAATATATATACATATATATATAAATATACATACATACATAAATACACCCCCCCACACACACAAATATATAATGTTTTTGGTATATAACTTCACATAAAGGCCCACATTAAAATATGTATATTATATTAATGCTTGATTTTGTAAAAAAAACAATTTTACATTAAACTAAAGGATGACTCAATAGAATATATATTAATAGAGCAAATATTTAAGTTTTATATGGATGAGGTTGACGAAGAATTTCAAGTTTCGTCGTATCAGCTATCTGACGATGTCTTGCCAAATCCGATACGTTGGAGTCTGTGAAGTGGACCTTGCCCTTGTAAAATTTGTATGTATGTATGTATATATATATATATATATACATAATAATAATATTAGGGACAAAATCCAAAATTACAGGTAAAAACTCAATTAACTCGATATGTGGCAGTGGATTTTCATTGATGATTTCATGAACCTTGGTTCTTTTCCCTAAAACTATCTATATATATATCATGTCAATAATGATGATAACAATGATAATAATAATGATTATTATTACGAAGTAGCAGACCATTACCTTTAATTCTTTTATATATATATATATATAT
>NC_068989.1:68298210-68302084 GCF_001194135.2 Octopus bimaculoides | reverse complement strand
TACTTTTAAAGTATTTTCAAATTTCATTTATTAAGAAATTTCGTAAGTCAAATTGATACTGTTCAGAAATAATGTTGTTTAGAAACCGCTTACCATGGAAATTTTAATCTGCGTGTCACATACAAAAAAAACAAAAAACAAAAAGAAAAAAAATACTTGAATTGTAGAGATATAAGATATCAGTAAAGAAATGTAAATAAATGTTTGATAATTTCTTCAAATAATGGTAAATCAACTGACGAGCAGATGGTTAAATATTTATATAAAAGCATTCACCGAGTTATTAGTCATTTATTACGAACATATGACACAGGCATGACTGTAGGATTCAGAAGAATATCACAAACAGCAACAAGGTTTCGGTTCCGATCCCACTGTGAAATGAATTAGACGAAATTGTACAGAATAGAAGCCCATCGTACGCATGCGTGCACACACAAACACACACACACACACACGCACGCACTGATATATAACTATAAATAGATAACTACACTGATATAGATATAGATAGATACACACATACAAACACATTTTGCAAAAAGAGTGGAGACAGTAACTTGAAAGTTTCGGCCTAAGTTTTCTGTTACCATTCTTCTTGTAGAAGAACTCGACAGAATGTATTGAGTAATTTTCCAGTCTCATTTAATATTGCTGTTATAAGAATGAACTTAACATAAGAATGAACGTTAATATACACACGTACATGCATACATGTATGTACATATGTGCATATGTGTGTGTGCGTGTGTATGTATGCATCTATACATCTGTGTATATATATATATATATATATATATATATATATATATATATATATATATATATGTATGTATATATATATATATATATATATATGTAAGTATATATATACATATATATATACATATACGTATGTATGTATGTATATACATGTCTGTATGTATGCATGTATGTTTGTATGGATGTATTAATTGCATTCTAGAAATCTACAAGCAAAGCCCCGGATGCAATGCCTACGTCTTATAGCAGAAACAGCTGTAAGCTAACGAAAGTGACGACATAACTATCGTTTTCATTTGTGATTCGTATATGTGTGTGTATGTGTGTGTGTGAGTGCGCGCGCGCGCGAAAAGATACTTTCTTTACTCAGGAATTATTAACCATATTTCAAAACTTTAAAATGTAACATGCGTGTTTAAAACGCAGAAAACTTTAAAAAGCGCTAACACGAGAAATTCACTCAATCAGGTCTGTGTTAATGTGTTTCTATTTCAAGATTTTTTTCATATATTTAATTAATTTTAATGTAAGAAAACCACTTTTCAAATATTAAGACAGATCAAAAATCTTTTCCAGGTATAATAACTTGTCCTGTAATTTTCCAAGTTTATAATTTTAAGAATATTACTTTTCATGCTCGCATTTACCATGTATTCCATGATTTTTCCAGACATTCCTGTTATAAGATAATTAATAATGTGTCAATTACTAATATAAGATTTTACCTTATGAAATACTGAAAGGTAATATTTTAATTTTTCCATGTAAGTGATGATAATATTTCAATTTTTTTCATGTTTAATTTAAATATATGTTGTGATTGAATTATTTGATATTACCCATCCACACCAAATTAATGGCAGGGATTTTTACCATGTTGTTGGTTGCACCATGGGTCAACAAAAATTACAAACAACAAGACCCCAAAATCATCAGTTACCAGGTTCACTTTAAGTAACCTAATTTTGCAATATTAGGCTGTCACAAGAATTCATTCAACGAAAAAAAGAAAAAATTTCCAATGGTTCCGGGATTGTAATATGTATATATATCATCGGCAGAAGTTAGAGAGTAAGTCAAAAGCTGAGAGTTTCATGTATTGACACTTATCAGACACGAATTTGTCCATTGTCACTCTGTAACTTCTGACGAAATAACTTCTAAAATACAAAATTTTGTCAAACCCTGTTCTATGTGACTCATTCTACCAGTATCAGAAACTTTAAAAAAATTTATTAAGTAATCTGTACGTCTAATGAAATAGATCCGAAATGGATGAAAGGCAAAGTCGACCTCCACGGAATTTGAACTCAGAACGTAGAGAAAGACGAAATACCGCTTCTAAAATACTAAATTTTGTCAAAGACGTTAAGAGTAAACCCTGTTCTATGTGACACATTCTACCAGTATCGGAAGTTTGAAAGTGTTTAGTTTAAAAAGATTAATTAAATAATCTGTTCGCCAAAGTCGACCTCGGCGAAATTTGAAAAGACAGACGAAATACCACTAAATATTTCGCCCGGCGCGCTAACATTTCTGCCAGCTCACCGTCTTCAGACCGTAAATATTCAGTTTAGAAATATATTCTTTATTCTTATTGCTAAGCGTTACTCCCTTACTTACTGACATTAAATTTCGTAACATTTTATCTCATAACTCTTCTACTCATTTTTGTTCAATGCGACGAACGATTCTGTATTACTCATGCATTTTTCTATCATTTGAGCCTAAGAAAAGTATACTTTTAATTTAAAATTAAAAAAAAAATTATGTTAATTAAAGATGAATATCTGCCTTACTGCCCCGCCCCATGAGGTCGCAGATATTTTGATGTAACTTTTTCTCTACTGAACCAAATCTCACACTATTTATGCCAAAGTGTAGCTGTAGGGGTGTTCTCTTTAAAACTATTAACAATTTGCAATTTAGTCGAGAACTGAATTAGTGCTGAAGCTTGGAAACTGCTGCGATTGACGAAATATAACATTATCGACGACATAGTGCGTGGTTTCAAATATCACTAAAGACATTGTTTTACGTTGAAATATTCGAATACTCTTTCAATAGTTTTCAGATATCTATGAAACGGACTATAAACGATAATATTTTGAAATGCATCTTTCGTCATTTAGGGTGTGATAAAAGAAGTATCATATGAACACTGGCGTCGATGCAATTGACTTGGTCATTCCCCCTAAATTGCTGGCCTTGTACCAAAATTTGAAACCAATATTTTAGAATACATTTAAATATTGCTTTCAAATGTTGGCACAAAGCCAACAATTTCGGAGGCGTGGGGTGTCGATTACATCGACCGTAGTATTTTCAATGGGCACTTATTTTATCGACCTCAAAAATGATGAAATGCGAAGTCGGCGGATTTTGAACTCAGAACGTAAAGGCGAATGAAAATACTGGTAACCATGTAGTCCGGCATGCTAACGATTCTGCTAGCTCGCCACGTTCGAATGCATCTAAAAATTAAATGAAGCAGCACCAGGATTTATAGTGCATAAGGCCTGAATAATTTAAGAATATAAATAAATTTAAATGTAGATCAAGAGAAATAAATTTATATATTCCATTCAACTTGAAGAGTTGAATGGAATATAACCTTTGAAGACATGATATGTAAATGTGAAACATTAAAAATGACGGTATTCTAAAAATATATTGCTTACGCACACACAGAAAAATGCATGCGCACAGAAATCTGTGTATGAGTTATGATGACGGTGGGGGTGTCTAGTGCTTAGGCTTTTGCACTGAAGATTACGAGATAGTCGTTTCGATTCCCAGAGAGACTGCACCTTGTATTCTTGAGCAAAAAGCATAATTTTCACATTAATCCAGTCCACCCAACTCCAAACGGGTAAAGCGGTGACAGACTAATGCTGAGTTCAGGGAGAATGTTGACCGCCCTGCTTTGTCAGCGAGGTGGAATCATTCAAAAGCTAAAACCACCGAAATCGCCTTGTGTCTAGCAGTGTAAAATAACTGATAGTCAAGTCGTGACAGTATAATATATATATAGAATAGAAAATCTAGACAAATACGTATAATTAGATTAGTGTGTTTAAATGTTGAGTAGAGCACCGACACAGTTTAGGGT
>NC_068989.1:68296495-68297465 GCF_001194135.2 Octopus bimaculoides | reverse complement strand
TCTCATCAGGGAAAACATGGGAATCATGCAATTATAACATGCGTTTTCTCCAATCCTTAAATTCTTAAATATACTCAAATACCCAAAATTTCAAGGAGTTCCTGCCTTAAAAACAGGAACTAAACCACAGTTATTTTGTGTTCTTTGCTACATTGGTTTCTATTAACCCATTTATTCTATCAGAAGAATTTTTATTCATTAAGATAGAAGAAATACACATAATTATATATATATATATATGTATACCGATAGAATAAATGCTAGGCTTACAAATGCCTCTTGTATTTGAATACTATGCAAATATTCTTTTTAAAAACTTTTCCTTTAATTTTTTTCCAAAATTTAATTGTTTTCCATGCTTTCCGTTGAAGAAGTCTCAATGACTGAAACCGGTACTGAAATGTTTTTTATACAATTATTTTAGCATTTTCTACCTTGACGTTTTCCATATACATACATACATACATACATACATACATACATACATACATACGTACGTACATACATACATACATACATACCTACATACATACGTACGTACATACATACATACATACATACATACATACATACATATATATCTATATATATACTTGATGATTCTTGAACAACCAAGTGCTATGCTATGAACTTCATTAGCTTACAGTTATTTCTGCTATAAAATATGAAAGACTGTGAGATGAGTAGCAGGATACCATCCTATTGCTTCCACCATGCCTTGAATATGAAGCGCATTTTATTTGGGAAAATTACTTTATGAGAACATTTAGGCGTTATGGGTGAGAAAGTTTGTTAATGAATATGGAAAGTTCTGTCCCAAGGTAGATAAAAATATGCAAATAAGCGCATGCGATTAGGGTGGAATACAAAGGGAGGTGTCTGGATAGACCCTTAAACTCCTCGACATACACACACACACACACACACACACATACACACACACACACACACACACACACACACACACACA
>NC_068989.1:68294187-68296062 GCF_001194135.2 Octopus bimaculoides | reverse complement strand
TGTGTGTGTGTGTGTGTGTGTGTGTGTGTGTGTGTGTGTGTGTGTTTGTTTATGTGTGTGTGTGCGTGTGTGTTTGTGTGTGTGTGTATATATATATTGCTAATGTCATGAGAATATATACATTTTCGAGAGAACATGAGATAGTTCCTGTTTGGAATATTGGACTACAAAGAACAGAAGACAATAGATAATAGCATAAAAACATTGGGTCAAAAAGCCATTTGGATACCAAAGTCAAAGTACAGGAAAAGATCATGGGATTTGAAATTGTATTTTTTGTATACATGATACATGACCTAGCATTAAACGAAACACTCTGAATTTTTCTGTCCAGTTTTGAAACTTTATCCAACATACGCTTCTCACCGGTAGGAATGATAGAGAAATTCGAAGGATTGTTTTGGTTCAATGGTAGAACGCAGGAGATGTGAATTCGAGTCCCATGGAGAGCCTTCAAGAATTTCTCTCGAAAGGAAGTTGCATGCAATTATTTATAGCTTTATGTACCCTGGGGTGGTCAAATCCAAAAGAAAACTATGTATGTATGTGTCTGTATATATTTATGCACGTACGAAGAGTGTATGAAACGTCGTAAGCATCAAAAAACAAAACATGGTACAAGACTTCTGATGAAGGTACAAGACTTCAAGGCTCAAGGGCCTTGAAGGCTCAAAACGTTTCATACACCCCTCGTATATCATATATGTAACTTTGCGCGCGTGCCTGTGTTTCTGTGCGTTGGTTGATGTGTGTGCTCATATCAGTGTTTACGTTTTTAGCGGTCTAAATACCAAATCGGCGTTGTTGTTTATAGATGCATATATATGCTGTGTAACGTTAAGTTCTTGAATCAATAATGGTTCAACCAAAAGTTTTCAATAAGGAAGTACCAGATTCTTGTAAATACTAAGGTCGTTATTAGAAACATTGAAGACAGTGCTGCGGCAAGGTCGAAGCACATATGATGAGGTCGTAAAAACAAATAAAAGAATAAAAGAAGATATAGTTTGCATATATAAATACATTACTTATTAGTTGGATAGTTTACTTACACATTTGAAATAAAACTGTCATTTATTACACGTATGTATAACAGAAAGGGTGTCTTGCATTCAAGATACGATATTTCCCTATGTATCTCTGCACTGTTTCGAAGCTAAAGGTTTGAGAGGTAAAGATGTACACAGCGTAAATAAAATGCAGAACATAAAAGGAAGTAGTGAAGGCATGTCTTTCATAAGGTCACGTATAACAACAAAAGAACTCAGTAAAACCTAGCCAACTGGATGATTGACCGAGTAAACGATTAATCAGCCAACCGATTAGTTAGTTTGTTAAATTAGTTACCTAATAATAATAAAAAAAGTGAAATGGAATCAGTTTATGTGCTTCGTATTGGGCATAATAACCCACCCAAGTTACTACGAGACAGGTTTAAGCACACGGCTTCATATAAAGAATCTTGCAAACAAATACAACAATAGAAATATTTATAAAAATATTCTTCCGTTTATGGTACAACTGGAATACTGAACATGGAAAGGGGAGAATTAAATATATATCAAAAGTTATTCCGTTTGCGCCAAAGCTTTCGCCAACTAGTTTAAAATATGAGAACTAATTTATATTATATATATATATCTACTCTCTTGATTTTAAGTGTCCCTCCTAACGTGAGACATCTATGTTTAGTAATGCCCTTAATATAAATATATATGTATATATATATATATCAAACTATAAGTGGCAATGCAGGAAACTCTCGGGCCTTGAGTCACTCTGTCACTCCTGCTAGATATTGATAGAAATAAAAATGTATGTGTGTGTATGTATATGTATATGTATATGTATATATATATATATATATATATATAT
>NC_068989.1:68289710-68294130 GCF_001194135.2 Octopus bimaculoides | reverse complement strand
ATATATGTATGTATATACATATATATATATAAATATATGCATGCGTATGTATGTATGTATGTATGTATGAATGTATGTAACTGCATCGTGACCGGGAGTTCTAAAGGTTTGAGGAGCGTAGAACCACTTCTTAGGCACTATTTCCTGTTAGGTTTACTTTGACCGTAGGAGCAACATTTGTCAGGGTCCCAGCCATGGGTTAACCAATATATTTTCTACTGGGAATAATGACCCCTTAGTTATTTTAGAAAATCCTTCAAAGTAAAAGTAAACTCCTATGTAAAAGAGAAAAAACCTCTAAGACCAGTTGGTATCTAGGTGTCTGAATCACGGTGGGGCCACTTGCGCTACAGCTGATTTGGACGTTGAAAGTGGGGTTCAGTACTGTGAAACACCATCCATTCAAAACAAATTCACGCAGTGGAATTTCATGGACTCTTGATTCTGATAAGCAATCTTACTTAGTCACGAGTTGACTCATTGTTCTCGACTGCAGCCATCATGGGGACCCACCTTGAAGCGTTTATGCAAACATATCGATATATGTATTCTTTTATTATTTTATTTGTTTCAGCCAATTGACTGCGGCTATGCTGGAGCACCGCCTTTACTCAAGCAAATGGACCCCAGTACTTATTCTTTGTAAGCCCAGCACTTATTCTGTTGGTCTTTTTTACCGAGCCGCTAGGTTACGGGGATGTAAATACACCAGCACCTGTTGTCAAGCGATATTGGGGGTTAAACATGGACACACACACACACACACACACACATACACACACACACACATACACCCCCCACACATATATATACGACGGGCTTCTTTCAGTTTCCGTCTCCTTTCAGTTGCCCAAGGTGGCACGCAATGTGACTGGACCGGGAATCATATGGTTGGTAAGCCAGTTACTTACCACACAGTCACTCTGTGCCTATACAAATGAACACACATGTATATATATATATATGTGTGTGTGTGTGTGTGTGTGTGTGTGTGTGTGTTTGTGTGTGTGTGCATCTGTATGCATGTATGTATGTGTGTGTGTGTGTGTGTGTGTGTGTGTGTATGTGTGTGTGTGTATTTCCCATATAATGTGGGTACTTCTAAGATTTATATAACGAACGTGATAAACAAGTATTGAAATATTCCCTGCAATTATATACACCTACCCACCTCATTTGTTCAAAAAAATCTCTAGTTACATGAAGCTAGAATGGAAGAATTAAGCAGTTAATTTATTAAACAGAAGAATAGTTGAATGACTGGAAAAACCCTATCGAGTGTCAAGGAACTGAATCTTCAGCCTTATCAAGTGTTTGAAATCCTTCCCATAAACGATCCGTGAAATCAGACCAAATGATGCTCGCTTTAATTGAACATTTGTAGTAACTTGACTAACCAGGCGTATAACAAAAACGTCTGGATCCGAGATAACGCCACAATCCCAATCATAATGATTTAAATATTTAGGTGTATATGCCAGAAGAAAATGTAAAATTCTTATCTAAAAGTATGATGTAAAAGTAAAATATTTATAATTGGATATTATCTATAGTATTCATTATAACCAACCCCTAATTTCTTACAAACTTAAATATAATCCTGTTCATGATCATTTCTGCAAAACAATACGAGTCTGTGTGTGTGCATATGCATATATTAATATATGTGCGTATGAATATACCCATACATCCATCTATCCATCCATCTATCCATCCATCCATCCACCCATCCATTCATATATATTCATCCACACACTCACACACACACACACACACACACACACACACACACACACATCATATTGTCCAGTATTATTATTTATTGATATTGCCCAAATTTTTAATGAACCTGATGAACCTGACATTTCCCTTATGCCATTTCAGTAAAGACAGTTTTAAAACTCGATAGATATGTTCATCATGATAGCATTTGGTAGTTCAAATTAGCATGTTATATACTTCCAGTGGATCCGTAGAATTTCATTTTGCTACTACGTTCTCGAGCAGCATTTTGATATGATTCCTTAGCTTTTAATGTAGTGTTTGGATATTCCGTATCCTAATATTTTCTAAAATTGGCATATATTTGCTCAATTTCCATACCACATAGTATACTTGAACATTTGGTCAGTCAATAACTGCAAAAATACTAGAATAGCAAACGATTTCTTTGCAGTTTTTTTTTCTAGTAGCACGAAATTTAGCTAGTTTAAAAATATGAAAATAAAATAGAATACAATCTTCACTTTTATTCCACTGTTTGAAAATCTGGAAGGAAATCAGTACAATTAGCATCCACCTACAAGAGAAGTCTCTAATCGTCTACAATAATACTACATAGGGCTAAGAACAATGAAGTCTACCATTTCAACAGAAGCTGTTATAACAAAAGAGTCTGAACCAGCAAGACTCTTGTATGCTGGAAACAAGATTGACTTCATTTAATTCACAAGATTTTAGGATTCTACAGAGATGATGGTGTAGTATATTGCTTCACATTAGACATATGGTTATGCATTGAAAAACTAAAGGCGGGATTAACTCTTTTCTTTTAAGAGTTGTAGCTTCCAAACATAGCAATTTTTTATGATACAACAACAGACCTAAGAACCTAAGAAAACACTAAACGTAAAACAATCGAACGATAAACTACATATCCAAACATGGACTTGAACCAACAACTCAATATAACAAAAAAGCTTCAATTAATTAAACAAATTGGAGGACAACTAATTATATCCTCAGACAAGAGTTGTTATAAAACTATTATTATTAGACCTTATAAAAATATGGTTTTGATGAAAACACTAAACTAAACATAAAATATCTCGTTTGACCAGCAGTCCATTGAACTCGTAGTATTCAAAACAGCTAAGTATTTTTGTCGCATTTTCTAACCAGTTATTTAGTTACTAAAAATGCTTTCAACGTAACTCAATTGTACAAGAATATTAGTAATCTTATGAAACGCAATCTCCAGAAATTTGAATGTAAATGACAAAACGAATGACAGCTGTTCGCTTAATGGGAAATGCTTAAGTAAAGCAATCGAGAACAGAATTCAAGTTGAAAGGGTGCTAAAAACTGAATTATATCGGAATGAATGAGGGTAGTTTCGAACGACATTTCCTTAACGTTAAATCCACTTTCAGTTATGTACAAATGAGGAAAACAACGGTTGAGTTAAGATAAATTTGTGGACTATAAAAGGCCATATGTAAAAGACAGTTATTCAATAACAGTCACTGAGTGAGCCACGCCTTATATGAACTGGCCAAATTGATTTCAATACTGTTTAGCTATAAGCTATAAAAATTTAATCTTGATGAAGGAATTCCCACGTACAAAACAACAGACACGAATTCATATTGCAATCATGCAACAAAAGCAAATTCGCATGAATTATGACACGAGGATACACTATACTCTAATTCGCAGCATAACATTTTAGCTAGCAATAGCCACGCCTTTGATAACCCTCTCCGCTAGAAGCAGCAGTTCAATCCCTCAAATCACATCTTTACCCTAAAGTAAAAAGACGTCATTTGCAAAAAGAAAATAGTTCCAACATAACTCTTATAAAGAATGGATAGTCACCACTGGCATAACTTTGATAGCATATGTGCCCAGCAGTAATGTGTGGAGTTAAAGAACAGAAACTACAACTACAACAAAAAGTAAAAAAAAAAATAAAAAAAGAATTTCATTGAATCTACTCCACCCACACTGACGAATGACTTGAAGATAAACATGAAATATGGGTAATAAATAACAATTAAAAAAATTGAAAATCACATATAACTTCTTAATATAGTCTTTATTATATTATATTGTTATATACTATTACTTACTTTCTGTCTGTCTGTATGCGCGTGTGTGTGTGTGTATATATGTACGTATATATATATATATATATATATATATATACATATGTATATATATATAGAGAGAGAGATAGAAGAGAGAGAAGTGTATGTAAGTGTGTGTTTAAATATGTATATATATATATATACAGAGAGGGAGAGAGAGAGAGAGAGAGAGAGAGAGAGAGAGAGATACAGATATATAATATATATTTATATATACATATATACAAATATGCAAAACATACATAACAATATATGTGTGTATACTTTAACAACTTTTACTTTACAACGGCAGAAATTGAATTTCTCATACATATGTATACATATATACTTTCAAATATACATTCACACACACACATATGTGTTCTTATATTGTGTGTGTGCGTGTATATATATATGTAAATATGTATATATATATGTATATAAATATCAATATATATATATGTATATATAAATATATATATATATATATATATATATATGGATGTATGTATGTATGTATGAATGTAAATGCATATATATAAATATATGTATATTTATATTTATGTGTGTAA
>NC_068989.1:68286657-68288749 GCF_001194135.2 Octopus bimaculoides | reverse complement strand
TTTATTCACCACCACCACCACCACCTATGTCTCTTACAAATACACACATAGACACTCATACAATCTCTCTATCTCTTGCTTTCAGCTTTCGCTTTCTCTTTTTCTTCTCCTCTTCCATATCTGTCTCTTTCTCACTCCAACTCCCACTACCACTCTCACCTGCTTCCACCATCATTTTTTCTTCGATTTGCAATCCACTTTCCCGGTGATTTCTCTCTTCAATCTCACCGCCTCTTCCACCCTCCCCACCTACCTACTTACCTATCGTGCCTCTAATAAACTCTATTAGTCCCTCCCTTCTCTCTTTAATTTCTTATTAATCTTCATAACCCTTCACTTACCTGTGCTATCTCCTCATTCTAATCTGGGATTCCCTCCTCTCTCCTCACTCGTTCTCTCATTTCTTCTCTTTCACTTACTCACGCTCACTTCCTCTCACTTCGCTCACCATACCATCACTCCGCCTCTCTCTTTGTCAAACACTCTTATTGTAAACAACGTGTGTGTTTCTCTCTGCTTGTTCTTCCACCTATTGATAATCAATGTCTGTCTTACGTGCACTAGATACACCCTCCTTCATTTTCTCTTCTACTCAGTCTTTCCCCCTCACTAAACCACCTTCTTCACCGTCTCCTCCTGCTTCCAGACTTACCTATATATGATAATCAGAAATGCAAATTCACATAGGACTATTATTACTATTATTATTACTATTATTATTATTATTACTATTATTATTATTATTACTATTATTAATAAATTCTTAAAATTTATTCATCTCCTTTACATATTATATATATTTGAATAATAATAATAATATACCTTAGTACATAAATGTATACTTATAAATGATTCTGTCCTTCAGTGTGTGTTTGTGTGCGTGTGTTAGTGGTGTGAGAGTATGTCTACACACACACACACACACACACACACACACACACACACACACACACACACACACACACACACACACACACACACACACACACTCACTCACACACTCACATACACACACTTTCATCACACACGCACACATGTGTATGTATGTATGAATATGTACTCACGCCTATGTTTGCGTGTCTATGAATCCGCTAAAATGTATGTTGAATATATATATATATATATATATATATATATATATATATATATATATATATATATATATATATATATATAAATACGCACACATACATAATGCATACATGCGTATATGTATACATACACAAATACTTACATGGGGGTTTGTATGCATGTATTTACGTATGTACACATGGCTTTGCTGAGATATGTATGATTACACAAAAACATTACTATTACACATATTTGTACGCACAAAAATACACACGTGTACACACATAAAGACACACATGCATACATACATAGTCACAAGCAGAAATATACATAATATATTAATTTACTATTTTTATATACGCTGTTTCCTAAACTTAACACAAATTCACACATACTGACAAGAAATGTAGTCGCTCAGTGCATGACTGGTATTTATTTTATCGCATCTATAAGGACGATAGGCAAAAATCGACTCCAGCAGCATGTAATAGCAAAGATTTTTCTACATATAATGAAACATGCTTTGAATTGTTATTGCTTAGTCGAATGTTTACATGTTCGGTTTTGTTTAAAGGTATTGTGAGTGGGAAAAGTACACAAGCTCGCATAAATGTTATGCGGTATATATGTTATTGTATAGAAATCTGCATTTTATATACATTTGTAAGTGACTTGTGAACTTGAAGTTTCAGTGTGCGCGCACGCGTGTGTAACTGTGCGTGCGTGTGTGCGCATATACGTTTTATTAGAATTCGCTTACACGCATAAAGCATGTAGTATTATATTATATATATTATACATAATAACTAATATATATTATATACATGGTGTATATCACATAGTATAAATGTATGTAAGTATGTATGTGTGTATGTATGTAATTATCTATCTATCTATCTATCTATCTATCTATCTATCTATCTATCTATCTATCTATCTATCTATCTGTCTGTCTGTCTCTGTCTTTCTAGCTACATCTCTCTGTCATTCTCTCTCTCTCTCTCTCTCTCTCTCTATATAT
>NC_068989.1:68283448-68285984 GCF_001194135.2 Octopus bimaculoides | reverse complement strand
TATATATATATATATATATACATGTAAGTGCATTTGTCTTTGTGTTTGTCACACCACCGCACCACAACCGGTGTTGGCTTGTTTACGTCTTCGTAACTTGGCGGATCGGCAGATGATAACGATTGAATAAGCACCATCCTCTTTTTAAAAAAAATATTCGTACGTAGTCCAATGAATAAAACACTCCCAAATATATATGTGTGTGTGTGTGTATTCGTTTTGCAAGGTTCCTGATGTGAAATCGTGTGTTGAAACAAATATTGTGGTATTTCGGGATGGTCATTTTATTTCTTTCTTATTTTTAAAAATTTTTTTGCCAAATAAACTCACGCATTGTATAAATATTTTTTATTCACTCGTTTATTACTCTTCTTATTTATTTTATGTCCATTATCCGAAAATCTTTCGTCACAGATCTCTTAGGGAATGAAGTAAGTGGAGCAAGAACACACACGGAAACGAAAATTATCGCTGAAGAGGTCACAGGTGTGTATCGAAAGATTTCCGTACAATGGACATAAAATAAGTAAGAACAGTAATAAACAAGTGTATTTATTTGGAAAAAATTTTTTTAAATAAATAAAATGGCCACCCCGAAATACAATAATACATACATACATACATACATACATACATACATACATATATCTACGTAAGAAGCCTGCTTCCCAACCACATGGTTCCGGGCTGTGTGTATGTGTCTATGTATATATTATATATATATATATATTTGTGTATGTGTGTCTGTGTTTATCCTCTCGCCATCACTTGACAGCTGACGCTGGTGTGACTATGTCCCCGTAGCATTAGCAGTTCGGCAAAAGTGACCGGTAGAATAAGTACTAGGCTTACAAAGAATAGGTGCTTTAAGGCAGTACTTCAGCATAGTTGCAGTCAGCTGCCTGAAATAAATAAAGGAATAAGAAAAAAATGAATGTTACAGTTAAGGAATATGCATGCATATATGTGTATATATATGTGTGTGTGTGTGTGTGTGTTTGTGTGTGAGTGTACGCGTGTATTAACATTTGAATAAAAATCATTTAGTGTAGATATAAAGAAAGAAAATAGTCCATTCTGAAGGTAGGTTGTTAAAAATAAGGTATTTAGTTATCGTATTTGCCGGTCTATAAGACGTTCTCTCGCAGTCTCACCTAAGAAAAATCTCTGAATTTTTATAAAAAGATGCATATCTTAGAAGAAAAAAAGACAAAAAACAAATTTAATATATGTTAATATTTTATTTGTTTAATCATGCTCTTATAGATATACTCGGTTTTCTATCTGTAATATCGTCGCAATAGACATTTTTCAATATTTTTCCTGTAATTAAGAATAAAATATCGCGTCCAACACACCGGAATATGCGACATTACTGTCATAGCAAAGTTCTGATTTTGTAACTCTTAGTTTCTTTACTCTGATTGTGAAGCAAGACTGAACGATATATGCATGCATGTATGTATGTATGTATGTATGTATGTATGTATGTGTGTGTGTGTGGGTGTGTGTGTGTGTGTGGGTGTGGGTGTGTATGTGTGTTTGTGACGGACTCTCCCGTCGTCGACAATGTATGAGCGCTTAGCCTCTTGCCAAGCGATGTGCACAAATGGTTTGTTTGTAGTCGTGCCGCACATTAGGTCAGGCTCTCCATCAACTCGACGTTGTCTGAACAGGTACACATTGCATCACGCGCCAGGTGTTGAAGTGATTGCATAATAACACAAGAATACAACGCACCACCTAGTCTAGGAATTGAAATCACGATCGTTAGATCCTGAGTGCAACACCTTAACCACTAGACCATGTGCACTACTTTATATATATATATATATATATATACACATACATATAAGAGGGATGACCACTAAGTAGACATCCATTATGCTAGAAGAAGACCACCTATGGTCTGACCAATAAGAAAAACTGTTCTCAAGAAGATTCAGCAAACGCCAGACCGTAAGCGAGCAAGACAAATGAAAAGATACAAAATATAAGGAGAGATTAATCACAACCCCGGTTTCATTGTTACCACTTACATAATTACTTACGTAAATGTCCGCAATTCATCAGTGTGATGGTCATAGCAATATACTTTGCACAACTATACACGAGGCGTCCGCATGAGATTGAACATGTATATAGTTCTACCAATTACATTTGTGGTTATATTTTAAAAGTTTTCGTTTTGGCGCGCCAAAATACCGGAAATAATTCTGCAGAAAATAATTCTTTGCAGTGAATTTTGCCGGTTAGAGAACATGGTTATTTAAATTTAAATAATAAGGGTGAAAAATTGAAAATTAATTTGATAAATATCAATTTCAAACCAGTTTAAAATCTTTTCTTAGTGGTCAGACCATAGGTGGTCTTCTTCTAGCATAATGGATGTCCACTTAGTGGTCATCCCTCTTATATGTATGTAATATAATTTTTCTGAATCTTCAGATTTTTCAATATGCTAGGCCACTGGTTTTAAATTGATATTAATCAAATTAATATTCAATTTTTCACCCATATTATTTAAATGTATATA
>NC_068989.1:68282904-68283232 GCF_001194135.2 Octopus bimaculoides | reverse complement strand
GCACACATACGTACACACCCTCACACATACATACGGTTGCTCTCTCACACACACACCACAAGGACGATCAAAACAACACATACATACTCAGACAAAGAGATATACGCACACTCTCACGTACACACACCTAACACCGATACAAAAAACACACAAGCACACACTCATATACACATTCCACAATCAACTCTGGGACCACACACACACACACACACACACACACACACACGGACACAAACACACATATATACACACACACATAGAGATGTGCACAAAACCAGTCCCAAAAACCAGTGAACGATGACAGACTAGCTCACAGACCAACCAAAAA
>NC_068989.1:68281376-68282269 GCF_001194135.2 Octopus bimaculoides | reverse complement strand
TATATATATATATATACCTAGATAGATATAGATACAGACACAAACACACATGCACGCACACATATATTACACATCGAACATACACACACATATATCACACATCACACAAACATACACACATGTATGTGAGGATGTGCCTGCATGTATAATGTGTCCATTCGATTGCAGTTCTAACTCTATAGAGAATTGTGTGCGTATGTGCGTCTGTGTGCCTCTTGAAATTTACAGTGAAGGTAAATAATAAATGTTTATTATGTGTAAATATGGCGTACATCTGTGTGTATATGTGTGTGTGTATGTGTGCGTATGTGTAAATGTGTGTGTATTACATACACATATATATGTATATTACGTACATATGTATATATGTATACACACCTATATATATACATGTATATATACACATATGTATATATGTATATATATATATATATATATGTATTTATACTCATACACGCGCATATACATATATTTATGTATAATTCTATTCACAATTTCATCTACGTGACTTAAAATTTCGCGGTCCCATACGACATGCTCGTCTCATGAGATGTAAAGAGTAGACGAGATGGATGCATTCAACCCACGAAACTTTATTTAAAACAGTTCTATAAAAACATATCCAACTTCTCCACGGAATATATAAATACTATACTTTCTTTTGTTTGTTAACTCTGCCGTATATGTATGTGTGTATATATACATGCACGAATATATATATAAATATGTATAGGCGGAGGAGTGGCCATGTCGTAAGAAGCTTCCTTGCCAACTAAATGGTTTCGGGTTCAGTCCCACTACGTGACACCTCGGGCAAGTATGTTCTACTATAGCTTTGGTAGACGGAAACTGAAAGAAGACTGTCGTATATATATATATATATATATATATAT
>NC_068989.1:68278777-68280732 GCF_001194135.2 Octopus bimaculoides | reverse complement strand
ACATACACATATGGCGCCTTCCCAAAATTTGAGCACACTTGACCTCCTGATGACAGTTAATTTTCATTTTTTTTCCTTACCTCGTTAGAAATCATGATGGTTGTCAGACTAGGTTTTGAGCGAAAAAAATTCATCCTAGAAATGCAATTGATACTGCGCAAACGATGTCGAAGTGCATAAACTCTTTAGGAGGGTGTATCAAAAAAGTCACTTCTGTGAATTACTCTCGAATTCGATAAGCTTGAAGCAGATGAGACTCTTCAAACTGTCCACCTGAAGCGTTCCGGCAGACTGCAGACGCCGACCAATTTCATAAAGCATGAAATGGTACTAGAAATGTATTAGCAGTGTTGAAGATACGAATTTTAAAGTCATGCGTCAGTCGCATTTTGAAAGCTGTCATTCGAAACGTCATATTTGAAAAATAATCTAGATCCACAATGAAAACAACCCAGAAAGAAGAGTGGACGTCTGCAATTGGTACATGCCAAAAAATTTTTTAAAATAAAAGAGGGTTAGAAGATGCACCCCTTCCATCAAGTAGTGCTTGTAGGGAAGAGGCTAGTTTTAAATTAAATATCTCAACCACCATAATTACACCTACTGGTGACGCATGAATCCGCATATTACGGGGGAACATCATGTTGATTTACTAAGAGCTACTGTATGGTGGAGTTCATCGTCGAACGATTAATTGGCTCACTCTTTTTAACGGTACTGCGAGTGATCCCATTTATTTGAATATGCTGCGGCATTTTGTCATGCAAATTATTCAAAGGGCTTTCAAGAGGTGGAGTTATATTTCTAAGATGAGGCACCTCTATACTACCACAGTAATCTAAGGGTTTATCTTGATGAGATTATGCCGAACAAGTAGATTGGACGAAATGGTCACATAGAATACGCTGGCATTCACCGGATATCACTCCAATAGACACAAAACTTTTTTTATGGGTTTACTTAAAAGATAAGGTTTAAGGCACGGAACCGGCAACAGTCGAAAAGTTGATAGCAGCTATTGAACTAAAAAATAACAATGTATTTCTTGATGCTTGTGATTCCATTACTACGCGTATCAGCAATTCCTTCTGTAACATTCTAAGACATCTCAACGGTTCTAAAAGCAAACTTCGTTTGTTTGTTTACGTTCATCGTAATTTGAATTTAACGTACGATAGCGTCTCATAAAGCGAGATTTCTATACATCTTAAATTTGCAGAAAAATTTGTAGTGGGTAGTTTCGCTTAATCGGTCTAGAGCACTGCGACGCGTAGTCACGGAGGTGTGAGTTCGAGTCTCGTAGCTGGCCTACACATTTTTCTGCAAAATAGGGGTAGCTTATCCTGTTCAGGCTATATTATAAGCATTATCCTGCGTTTGAGAATTTAAAATCACTTCTGTAACTTTCTAAGACATCTCAACGCTTCTAAAAGCAATCTTCGTTTGTTTGTTTACGTTCATCGTAATCTGAATTTATTATATATATATACACACACACACAAATAGAGCTCATCAATGTTACAAAATTATTGTTTGAGTTTTGTTCATGCACTTGTTCACTGCTGACAAGGACCAGAGGGGAAAATCCTTTTAACTTGCCGGGTTTGAGGTACTGCGTATTTGTTTTTAGGACACGGTGTCTTAAAGGGATATCTCCCCGTGACGCTATCCTGCAGTCAACTGGTGCATGAATAAAACACCTGCGGTATTTGACATCAATAACGTTTACGTTATTGTGGCTTCTTAGTATTCTCATTCATTCTCTCTCTCTCTCTCTCTCTCTCTCTCTCTCTCTCTCTCTTTCTCTTTCTCTCTCTCTCTCTTTATATATATATATATATATATATATACATACATAAACACACACACACATACAAACACACCAACACATATAAACATGTATATATGTATATGTATATATGTGTCTGCATATATGTGTGCGTGTATGTAGATAT
>NC_068989.1:68277875-68278522 GCF_001194135.2 Octopus bimaculoides | reverse complement strand
TATATATATATATATATATATATATATATATATATATATATATATATATATATGTGTGTGTGTGTGTGTGTGTGTGTGTAAATATATCCATGTGATTACGCGTGCGTGTGTTCTGCTAAGAGGCGAACACAAAATAGAGATATCTGACTATTTTCAACTCCTGAGAAGTAATTGCAACTGCAAATTTTTATCTCCTTTTGTAGAATCTCAGCGTGCCGTCCGGAAGTACCTCAACACAGCCAATAACACACTCATACGCATTATATGCACATGTATCGAAGTGGAAGCGTTTGCACATATATGTACAAGCAAGAACCACAGATGTTATTAAGCATCGGCGTACACAGACCACGTAAAATCTCCATAAACGCTTGCCATTTATAGTTTGAATACATAATTGAAATTAGGTTTCTAAAATGTAATAAAAACAGAAGTTATAATAAAAGTTATCTCAAAGGATATACTTTTTTTGTTATGGCGTAGGAATGACAGTAATTAAAACGGTCACTTGCTTCAGATTAAACACCACTGAGCGACAGCTTGGACAAGTGCATGCTGCTGTACTACTCATGCCTTCTGGATGAATTTGGTAGATGGAAACTGCATAGAAGCGCGAATATATATATATATATATATATATATATATA
>NC_068989.1:68274719-68277213 GCF_001194135.2 Octopus bimaculoides | reverse complement strand
CTTATTCTATTGGTGTCCTAACTCTAACTGCTTGAGCTCAGCCAAACACTCAACGCGGAGCTCTACGTTCAATAACTGCACCGACTCAACGAAACAATTCAGCAAAAAATTCCGAAAAGGCGAAATGGCGTTCTTCTGCAACGCGATAATATCCATCCTCACATCGCCAATATGACTAAAGCCGCGATTCAAGAACTCGAATTGGAAGTGCTGCCTCTTCCTCCATACACTCCAGACTTGAGTCAAGACCGAGAGATTTCTATCACCAAAACATCGAAAATCTTATTGAACGATGGGAGGAAGCCGTAAACAACAACGGAGAGTATATCATTGATTAATTTTTGTGGTTTTTGTTTTTGTTTGAAATAAATTTGAAAAATAGGCTCATGAGTTATTCCTCAACCCAATATACATACATACATATATATATGTATGTATTTATGTATGTATGTGTGAGTGTGTGGGAGGGTGTTTTCCAACTGCTTGATAACCGATATTGGCCCCATTTACTTCCTCCATCTTTCATTGGAGTTTTCGCGTCTTCGATATTGGACCAGCTGCACCTTTCGCAAGCCAAAATGCAAGCAGTTTTTACGTGACATCATTCGTGTGGATGACAGGTGGCTCACATTAAGCTCATCTGTTATTTGAAAGGTCATGTTTTTAGTTTTTCAGTGTCTACAACACCCTCCTCACCTATTGAGCCAGCCGTGGGAGCTGGTGTAACCGTCCACCGCCCGACCATGAAACAAGTAGTACTAGGTTACATCTTTCCAATAACAGGACTGAAACCGTCTTAACTTCGTTCTTACCGCCTTTTGTAAGCAGATATATCTGATTTCATTGTCAAATGTGTTCTTCCTTTATTAAGATAGTGTCAATGTGCTATTCTTGCTGCTAATTCTAGCGATTCCAGAGGTCACGTGGTAAAAATGTTTGGCGATAGAGGTCGACTTTGTCTTTTATCCTTCCTGGCTCCAGTTGAGCTGTGAGGTTGATCTAATCGACTTAAACCGTTCCTCAAAATTATTGGCCTTGTACCAAAATTTGAAACCATTATCAGCTGGTGCATGTCGGTGAAGAGCGAAAATATTTGGAGCTCTGAAAAAAATTCGTTCCGGCATTTGTTGCAGGTTTATACCTTTCGAGTTCAAATCCTGCTCGGGCTGACTTTAATCGACTCAGTTGGAGTCGATTAAATAAAGTATGAATCGAGTACTGTGATCCATGGTATCGACTAAATTCTTCTCCTCAAAATTATGTCCTGAGTTCAAATTCCGCCGAAATCGACTTCGCATATTCATTCTTCCAGTTGAGCATGATGGTTGATGAAATCGACTAATTTTTTGCTCTGAAATGTCTGGTTTGGTACCAAAATTTGAAACTACTATTAAACTTGTATTTGGAAGTTAACATGAAATTTTGATGGGAAGTTATAATTCAGATCACTTTTACAACTGAATTTTAGTATCACGGAATCAGGAGCGATCTTGGGCGGATTGGTATCAAAAAGGGTTACTGTGAGGGTAGAGAAGAGAGCAAGAACTTCAATCTGGATAAATTATATGAAAAGTTCGGCATTTCAGGAGAAGCTTCATTGCACCTGATATTGAGTGAAATAGTGAGGAATAGAATATGAATAATTTCTTGACACGGAAAAAATAAAGATTAATGGGGAGTAAAAGACGAATTTGACACAGAAAAGAAAGATTAATTTGTGCGTGTGCGTGCGCGCGCGCATCATTCGCTGGATTTATCCTCACTGCATTCATAAGTATATTGCATTCCATTTCTGTCTGCTTCTCTCTCTCTCTCTCCCTCTCTCTACCTCCCTCCCCCTTCTCTCTCAATATATTTATATTAATCAACGAAATCCCAATAGTCTTATTCTCACGTTGTGTTATGTTTAATTTTTACAATTTTACAATGTTATTTATAATAATAGAATATTATGTATTTATATTTATATATTAATTGTGATAAAAATAGAACTTTCATGCGTTATAAAATCATCAGATTTATGTCGTAGAAGTGACAATCGTGTTCCACAATTGACAAATGTAGTGAAATGATTAAATTTACCCTTTAACACCTTCCGATAGCCTCTAGTAGGCTGAACCTTACGAACTAAACACAATACTCTATTCATTTCAATACTTAAGAAATGAGGAATTATGTACATTATTTACATTATTTACATTTGAGGGATATTTGTCCTCATCTTGTTTGTTGTTAACACATCGTTTCGGCTGATATATCCTCCAGCCTACCTCAGGTGTCTTGGGGGAAATTTCGAACCTTTGTTCTCATTCGTAGGTTATTTTTCAATGTTGTTGTTGTTGTTATTATTATTATTATTATTATTATTATTATTATTATTATTCAGGTTACTGCTTGGAATCGAACTCGAACTCTTGGGGTTAGTAGCCCGTGCTCTTAACCACTACGCCATATGCCCCTGGGCCCACGGGCATATGACGTAGAGGGTTAAGAG
>NC_068989.1:68272205-68274100 GCF_001194135.2 Octopus bimaculoides | reverse complement strand
TATATATATATATATATATATATATATATATATTCTACGAATTAAATCAGCATGAAATCGGGACAATGAAGCCTCCTTAAATACCACTCAACAGAATAATGTCTTTTATCTTTCTTTTACATTAAAATTCCTTCATAAAAACTAAAAACCTGTGAAAGTTGATATCTAAATCTCTGGCCCATATCAGTTTTAATCAGTTTTAATGACCTATAATCAAAATTACTGCAGCTGTGAATACATCGTCTTTTTACCTACGTGCATGGATGTTGGTACTATATCATTCAATGCATTCTTTCCCAAAACGTTAAGATGTTATTGGAGGGAGATTTCGCTGCCATTTTTAGCGAAGTAAACATTGTGTAGGATAAAGACGATTGTTGAGTGATCGCATTTTTAAGACATGATATATTCCAAAATACTTGACTAGCTAAGAGGAATATCAGACAATATGTTTGTGTGCACAATCGATTGTTATGGATGACGTATCTGTCAAGGTAGAGCTGAATGTAAATAGTTGAAAGAAATTGATGTTTAGGTCATATTCATTTTAAATAAGAGACTGAGAGACAGTAATACTACGTAGAAGAAATGATAAATGACTGCAAAAAAATTTTCATTTTTGGGGTGGCCTTTGACCCTCATACTGCTTGGACTCACACCACCTTCACTCGGGCATCCCTTAGTCACTCGTATCTCTTTTTATCGGCAATGTTGTGTACAGACCTTCACGTTTTACCGAAAACAAGTTCTTCCAATCATTCTTCTCCAGAACCTTTCTTCTCTGGAACTCCTTCTCTCCTCAAACCTTTCCTGCAGAAGTTCAAGAACATAAATATTGTCAGTAATAGTTAGGAGTTTTTGCTGTTGCTGTCCTATGATAAAGGCCGTTCCAGTTTTTCCCATCCCATTCGACACATTGCCGCTATCTCTAGCGGTAAAACGTCCACCATTGACAAATCTAAAGAAAGTTGAAATCACATGATCTGGTGGTCTTGGCACTGGAGGTGGCAGGGATTTATCTCCAGCTAACGATATAAACAAGAGTGCATTTTGCACCAAAAGCCAATGTGAGAGTTTCTCTCGTGGTAATTACCGCAGTATAGTTTGTTCTCACAGAACATCTACGTTTAAGTGGGGATAGATATTTTCTTTGATATATAGAGTGCGGAAGAAAAAACCTCCCGTATTTCACACAGCCACTTTTGTGACACTAATAAAGTCAGGCAGAAAATAACGGCATCTCCATGTAGCTAACGTCTTACTGTTTGTCTTTGGTTATCAATATAATCATGACCTGTACTGACTGTACATTTGCTGTTGAAACGGTTATTATGAATGGTGAATTAGAGGTTAGCGGGGCCTGAAATGTGAGAGACGGGGAACGAAAGAACGAAAAGTGGAATGAACGAAATAAGCGTGAAAGGGCTGATAGAAGAAGGAAAGAATAAAAGAATAAGAGAATAGAGTCATACAAGATTTAGATAAATATATACTTACGTATAAGAGACCAAAGTGTACGTACGCCTCTATATATATATATATTTATATATATATATATAAATTCTTTGTAAGCCTAGTACTTATACTACCGCTTCTTTTGCCGAACCGCTAGGTTACGGGGACGTAGACACGCCAACATCGATTGTCAAGCTAAGGTGGGGGAACAAACACAGACACAAACATATATGACGGGCTTCTTTCAGTTTTCGTCTAGCAAATCCACCCACGAAGCTTTGGTCAGGCCGAGGGTATAGTACAAGACACACAGTGGTACTGAACCCGAAACGATGTAGTTGGTAAGCAAGCTACTTACCACAAAGCCACTCCTGCACCCATATATATATATATGTGTGTGTATATAAATATATATATATATATATATATATATATATATA
>NC_068989.1:68266364-68267633 GCF_001194135.2 Octopus bimaculoides | reverse complement strand
AACTGCCCATATCCTACGTAAAATACTGTCTATGTGATCTCAAATTTTAAAGCAAACATAATTTTCTTATGGTTTCTTAAACATTCACTTGAACAAAACTGTACAAATCCAAATATATGGTACCCTAGGCATAACACCTACATGAACTTCTAACTTGTTGTCTCTTGAGGTCTCTGGGTGAGACTTGGATCCAACTTGTACAAATGCAAAACAAAAGTCAAACATAAAATAATAATAATAATAATAGCAACATTGAAAAATACCTTAGGAATGAGAACCCAGGTTCGAAATTTCCCCAAGACACCTGATGAAGGCTGGAGTGTATATCAGCCGAAACGTTGAGTTAAAAACAAACAAGATGAGGACAAATATCCATCAATTGTAAATAATGTAAATAATGTACATAATTCTTCATCTCTTAAATATAGAACTGTATAGACTACTCATGATCATTCCATTTTTTATTTCCTTTCTGCAAGAAACCAACCTACAATCATATTGCCAAATGTGTCCTTTTCTAAGGAGTTCTGGTAGCTATTTCTAACACATGAATCGACCACATAGAGCCTATTATATTAGTTCGAATTGCTGTGTGTCTGGTGGTGGTAGTGGTAGTGGTAGTGGTGGTGGTGGCGGTGATGGTTATAGTGGGGATGGTTATGGCGGTGATGGTGATGGTGGTAGTGGTGGTGATGGTGGTGACGGCGACGGTGTAGAGTTGTTAGTAGTAATTTTTAATTGTTGATTGATAGACGTGGAAATGATGATAGCGGTAGTGGTGATGATGATGACGATGATGAGGATGGTCATAGCGGTGGTGGTGGTGATGGTGCTGATGATGCTGATGATGGTGGTGGTGGTGGTTGTGATGATGGAAGCCGTGGTGACTATGATGAAGGCGCAGATGACGGTGGTGGCCGTGGTGATAGTGATGAAGGTGGTGGTGGTGTTGATGGTGGTGGTGATGATGATGGTGGTTGTTGTGGTGACGACGGTCGTGATTGGTTTAACTAATTAGAAGCGATAGCCGCAGTTAATTTGTTGCTGTTGCTGTTGTTATTGTTGCTGTTGGTAGTGGTGGTAGTGTTAAGGTTGTGGTATTTAATCCTAAATCAGCCCCGAAATAAGAAAATGCATTTCAGCCGTGACCATTCTATCCACTCCACCACCACCACCACCACTACCACCGCTGCCACTACCACCACCACCACCACCACCACCACCGCCAGCACTACCAGCACCACCAGCACCACCAGCACCACCAGCACC
>NC_068989.1:68265073-68266162 GCF_001194135.2 Octopus bimaculoides | reverse complement strand
CCACCACCACCACCGCCAGCACTACCAGCACCACCAGCACCACCAGCACCACCAGCACCACCACCATCACCACCTCCACCACCAACACCACCAACACCACCAGCACTACCAGCACCAGCACCAGCACCAGCACCACCAGCACCACCACAACCACCATCACCACCACAACCACCACAACCAGCACCACCACTACCACCAGTACCACCACCAGTACCACCACCATCACCACCACCTCCCCCACCACCAGCACTACCACACGATGTGATGTGCAGAGGAGAACACACACGCAACCGCTTTTGCCAGTGCATCATTTTCTAACACGGTAAGGTATAACATAAGTAAAATTTGATTGCTATTTCTAGCGACTGCATAGACTCTCCCTTGTCAGGTTAACATACTTTGAGCACTATTCTTCGGTGCATTTTGTAAATAACAATGATAGTCACGGTTGGATTGCGTTTTAGCTTTTATACAGTTCTGATAATTGTAATTTGCACGGCAGTAGAGAATGTGGGGGCGTGATAATTCTGGTGACGGTGGTGGTGGCAGTGGTGGCAGTGGTGTTGGTGGTGGCGATACTAGTTGCAATGGGTGTGATGATTATGATGATGATGATGGTGGTGGTGGTGGTGGCCTTGGTGGTTGTGGTGGTGGTAGTGCTGGTCCCAGTTGCGCCAATATTCATGATAGTACTGACAGTGGTAATGTTGCTTAATAGTGATGATGGTGGTGGTGTGGCGGATGCTGATAGTGGTGGTGGTGGCGAATGCGGTTAATTGATTATGGTAGTAGTACAGGTGGTAGTGGTGGTCGTCATCGTAGTGTTCGTTGGTTGTGGTGGGGCTCGTTGTGGTGATGGTGATGGTGGTGGTGATGGGGCTCAGAAAGTAATTGTAATTGATGATTGTGACGGCGGCGGTGGCTGCGGCGATGGCGGTGGCGGTGATGACGGTGGCGGTGGTGAAGATTTTGGTGGCAGCGGTGGTGCTGGTTATGGTGATGGTGGTGTAGTAGGCGTGTTGGTATTTTAGCATTAGAGCTGGTTGAAGTAGTGACAGTGAGAGGTGCAGTGAGAGGTGGTGAGCAGTG
>NC_068989.1:68257907-68261683 GCF_001194135.2 Octopus bimaculoides | reverse complement strand
CCTACACACATACGCCTTCACCGAAAGCTCCAGATCCGTTATTTAGCGTGATAACGAAATAGTAAAAAGAAAAAAGAAAAAAGGAGAGAAGGAAAATATAGACGAATAAATAAAAGAAGGCAGACACGAAGGAAGAAAGAAAGAAAAAAAGAAAACAGCAAAACATGATATTTATTTCTTTATTGCCCACAGGGGGCTAAACATAGAGGGGACAAACAAGGACAGACAAAGGTATTAAGTGGATTACATCGAGCCCAGTACTTATTTAATCGACCCCGAAAGGATGAAAGGCAAAGTCGACCTCGGCAGAGTAAAACAAAATATTGGTTTCAAATTTTGACGGAAGGCCAACAATTCCTGGGGAAGGGTTATGTCGGTAACCTCTACCTCATTTTCCAACTGTTACGTATTTTATCAACCTCGAAAGGATGAAAGGAAAGTCGACCGCGATAAAATTAGAACTCAAAACGATCAGGTGGATGAAATGCCGATACGTATTTTGTCCCGTGTGCAGTAAAAATACTATTACGTGATAAATGTGGAACGTGTTGTGTATTCTGAAGTGGCAAGGTGAACTAGATTCTTGGTTACAGATATATCGCTTGACTTTCTTCGTTAACAATTTACAAAATTAAGTCAATACCTTTTGTCCTCTATGGCAAGAAATTACTTTTCCAGCTATGGTAAAATATCCTAAAGTTATTTAAAACAAAACGAAGTTATTAAAGACATTGAGTCGAGACACATCCTCTGTGATCAAAATCTAGTACAACGTATCATTGTCGCCAAAGGCTACATTTGCTAAACATTACGTGAATCTAATAATGTATGTGAGGCTTTTGCCGGACTTAGTTGATATTTTTAAGTGATAAAATCATTTCAAATATAAGTATGTGTGTGTGGTGTTATATATATATATATATATATATATATATATATATATATACAACTTTGTGAGCTACGGATCTAGTACTGAAAATCGGAATGGACAAATAAATAGCAAATAAACAGAAATCCTCTCATAAGCCATGGAGACCAAAAGCAAAATAGTGTCGATACTTTTAATATTCAAGAATCGTATTATTGCTCTCTTTCGAATAGTGATACTGAATATCACTGAAGTGATGAAAATACAAAGACAATATGCAGAGGACAAAATAGAAGTGAAATAGAAATGTGCAACAATCACAGTAGCTGAGATACATAAAATGGCCTACGATGATTTTAGCCACCCTGAACTTATGAGATTTCATAATTAGTAAAATGTTTCCTGCATTCTATATTGAATTTTCTCTTATCTTGAGCAGATTAATAGGTTTTTCAAATGATATTTCATAATGAAAGTTAAAGAAAGCACAGAAATTAGCGAGTTCGAAGAGGGCAAATAATAAGCTGAACAGAGAAATAGCAAAGTTTTTAAAATAAATCATCCGACCGTTAATAGTATTGTCAAACGGTTTCAGATAGAGAAAAAGGAAGGAACTGTAGAGGGAAATGATCAGAAACCGTCGTCTTAGTATCAGAGAGGTCGCAAACAACATGGAAATGTTGCTATACTCTGTAAGAAAAGTTCTAAAAGAACTAGGATATAAAAGAAGTATTGCAAGAAGGAAAGCGTTGACATCAACGAAGGGATAAAGTATGACTGGGTTAGGAAACACGACAACAAGGGGAAAAAAAAAATGAATTTTGACAGTCTGTGATGTGGTCGGATGAAAGTAAGTTTTGCCAATATTCGAATTCAAGGCAAGTCTATGTATGAAGAGACAAAACTGAAACTTGGAAGGCTGAATGTTTGCAAGATACCGTGAAACATGGCAGGCCTGGAGTCGTGGTTGGTGGGGGAGGGGGTGGAGGCTGTCTGGGCAGGAGAGAAATCTGAGCTAATTTTCGTGAACGGTTGGACGGTCGAAAATACTGTGAAATATTAGAAAATGTACTGCTTCCGATTTATGACACCGGTTAAATGGATAAGAACATCTCTTTTTCAAGAAGATGGATCACCATATCAGACAAGCGAAGTTTCAAATGCCTGGAAAAAGGCACAGCATCAGACCCCTCGGGTAGGTACCTCAGAGCCTCGACTTGAACCCCATCGAGCATGTCTGTGAGTTTCTAGACAGACAAATTCAAGCTAATTTTGTGGCAGTCCTCAAAAGCACTCTCTTGAAAACATGGAATAGCATGGATCAAACTATTGTTGCTACCATAGTCAAAAACGATGAAAGACCGTATTAAATCCGAGAAACTTGCGAAAGGAGGATCTATCAAATATTAGTGCAAATTTTCAGACAGTTTTGTTGGGTATTTTTGAGTTATTAAAACTTGATTGGGCTTACTGTTTCACTCCCTTGGCTAAGAACTTATCGTAGACCACTGTGCATACTTATACAGCACAAATATGTGTGTGCGTGTGTGTGTGTGTGTGTGTGTGTGTGTGTGCGTGTGTATGTGTGTGTGTGTGCAAGTATGTGTTTGTATGTATGTATATGTAAATATATATATAGAAAGATACATTCATAAATACGTGCATGTGGTAGTTATTCGACAAGGCTAAGAAAAGTCACTTAGCGAGTAATAGTGCGAAAAAGAGAAAAAAAGACCTTCGTCTCAAACAGTGAGAAAAGACACGAACAACGTCTCCCTCTCTGTCTTCGTCTGTGCGTATGTCTGTCTATATAAATACAGACAGACATACGTACATACGAACATTTATGTATGTATGTATGTATGTATGTATGTATGTATGTATGTATCGGTAGAACAAGGTTGACATCTTGCAAGATAGTAATCAACAGTTATTATATGAAATAAGTGTAGACTTTTTATACCTAAGTCCATCTAGTTTATACAAACGTAATTAAATGAAAAAATAAACAGAGAATGTAAGAGACATAGCAAAAACAAAAACAAAGACGTAAAAGACTAGCGACAGAGTAGAACATTGCAATAGCTATATGAATATACGTACGTGTGTGTGCATGCAAATACGTCTCTATGTGCAGAGAGAAAAAGAGAGAGAGAGAGAGCGAGAGAGAGAGAGAGAGAGGGAGAGAAGAAGAAGAAGAAGAAGAAGAAGAAGAAGAAGAAGAAGAAGAAGAAGAAGAAGAAGAAGACAATAATCTATCCTATTTTGGGACAAGTACTTTATTTATCGACCCTGGAATGATATAGTATGAAGGTGACATCAGTGGAGCTCGATCCCAGAAACTCGACCCTCAAGGAACTTGATCCGAGTTCTAAAGACCGCAAATTCTTCGAATTATATTACCTCAAGTACGGTAGACTAAAAGAAACAATAGAGCTAGAGTGCCAAAGTAAATCTATTCCGTTTTTTTAATCGCAGCCATGTACGTTCTGAGTTTAAATAGTACTGGAATAAACTATAATTTTCACCTTCCAGGTTCAATAACCTAATTATCAGAAATATACTTCTTTTCACTTCAAATGACTATAGATGCACTTTATTATTTGCTCGTATTGCTATGAATAAACGCATCATGCACGCTAAATAATCGAACTTTTCTCTCTATAAATGCATGAAATTATGCTAATATAATCTTATTTTCCCTGACGATGTTTTGCCAAAATCGTTAGATCTTTAGAGACAATATTTTACTGTATTTATTCAGCCTGTTTGAACCCTGAATTCAAGCCTTGCAGAAGTCATTTTTGGAATTTATCTCTCCAGGGTACTCTTTTACTCTTTTACTTGTTTCAGTCTTTTGACTGTGGCCATGCTGGAGCACCGCCTTTAGTCGAGCAAATCGACCCCA
>NC_068989.1:68257202-68257616 GCF_001194135.2 Octopus bimaculoides | reverse complement strand
ATATATATATATATATATATATATATACGACGGGCTTCTTTCAGTTTCCGTCTACCAAATCCACTCACAAGGTTTGGTCGGCCCGAGGCTATAGTAGAAGGCACTTGCCCAAGATGCAACGCAGTGGGACTGAACCCGGGACCATGTGGTTGGTAAGCAAGCTACTTACCACACAGCCACTCCTACGCGTACATATAACAAAAATGTAATAGTTTGGATGATATCGGCTAACACCTCTCTCACATTTCAAGTCTTGTGTCTAAACTTGAAAGAGTTACCTTTTCTGTCCGTGACTTTGACAATGAATGACGTCAAGAACAAGCATTACCTCGCAAAAGGCAACGATTTCAAACCTGTTTCTGTTTCTGGGTTCTTTATTTCATTTTCCCGCTTTTCCCCTATTTTCACCTGTGT
>NC_068989.1:68247556-68256209 GCF_001194135.2 Octopus bimaculoides | reverse complement strand
TGTGTGTGTGTGTGTGTGTGTGTGTGTGTGTATATCATGTCGAGACGTGTATGCGCGTGTGTGTATTTGTGGTTGCTGTTGCTTTGTTGTTGATTTTTATACCCGGAGCAAACTTCGACCCGTATAATGCTGTTTCCTCTCTCTAACTTTTCCGTTGACACTACAGTGGCCTCTGTTCCTCGGGGTTGGCTGGTCTTGAACCATCTTCATCCGAGTACTCTCGTCTCATCCCTCTTCTCCCCGACACCCATACACTGCGCATCCTGTAACCTCATTCACTGCACTAATCACTGATCCCAACCCTTGTTTTTCCAGAGTTTTTCTAGCATGGAGATATTTTCCGTACCCGTGTTTTCCTCACGGCTGTTGATTTGCAACTATCCAAAAAAAAAAATCATTAATTGCATCCAAAACCTTGACCTCAGATTCCTGCTTCAGATCAAACCCCAAAAAATATACAAATAAATCAATAACTCTTGGTTATCTACAATTGTAAGAAATCGTTTTTATCAGTCCCTTGGAACGTGATGGTCAGGAGAACCGAAACCTAAATGCTTTAGTTTGTATGTCGCGACTCGTTGACTTCAAATAAAGTCGTGTTTGGTTTCACGTTTGAAGTTTGACTAGTCATAATTATCATCTGGATTTAAACTAATCAATTAGCTGTGCAAAAGAATTCATTAGAATTGTCTCCTGCATCCATACCTCTTTCTCACTCACACACACACACACACACACACACTCTCTCTCTCTCTCTCTCTCTCACTTACATGCGCTCGACCTCTCGTGGATATAGCTAATTACTTTACCTCTAATTATTATAATTGTTGCCTTAGTCGATTAGTTTGTTTTCATTACAGTCAATCTATGAGGTCGTATAATGGTGGTGAATGCTCTACAAAACGTACTCGTACAGTGTTGTATTACATTAAGTGCGTTGTTTTGTTGTACTATCCTTTTACTTTCTCAGTTCAAATCTCAGTGGGCTCAACCTTTCAACTGTCTCAGGTTCATTGAAATTAGTATTACTCCAGTATTGGGCTTGATCTGTACATTATAAAAATATTACTAACAAAAACAGCAGGAAAAAAAGTGAAGTTGTACGATATTAACAAAAGAACTGTAACAACAACTACTTTTGTTAGTATTTCAAGTCAAATGGAATGTCAGAAGTCAACGATCAGAAGTCCCTGCCACTGCACAGACGGTGAAAGAAGGTCATTGGTAGCAAGCTGTCGGAGTCAGTACAGAAAAAGGAAAACTATCCAGTGTGACGTGACCTCTGTTCTGTTGGATGAAGCTTTGAAATTTCGTATTTTGTAGAATATGCTCTTTTATGTCATATTGCTCTGTTTCCTACTCCTGACCTGTAATCGGTTTTGTGAGTTATGGACTGCAACTTTTAAATTGGGGTTGCTGCTACGATAAACAACTCACGTGCAGATTGGTGTACGTTTTGAAGTAGTAAACCGTCTTTTATTCGTTGCCACTCCAGATTATGAGCCATATCGATGTTCTTTGCTCAATTCCAATAGGATTACTTGTGGCAAAGCAACAAATAAAGTGAAAAAAAATTTTTGTTTTTGTTATTGATTTTGTTGTCCTTTTTAATAAGTGCTTGAATATTTATTGCTACAGATTATAGTTTGTTACTGTTACTGTTGCATTTTCGATCACAGACCCATTAGATATTTTTTATCACTACATGCGAACAATATCATCGTTCTTCTCACCGCTGTGAGCATTAGATTCTTCGACCATAGACATCTTGTGGTGAAGGTATTTAGAATTAATGCCCTTTCTCCAGACAACCTTCATCTTCAGACAATTGTTGCATTGTCCGAGCAAATATTCACCACCTTCTCCAAATCTTTTATAACGATCGCTACAAACAAAGACCCTACAGTTTTCAAAAAGCACGTACAGCGTAGTGACTTTTCCTCAAACTACATTTGTGGCCGAATTTTTTATATTTCTGAAATCTCGTCTAAGCGAGATTATAAATCGTTTTGTGTGCAAGGCATCTGGAAATGTGGAACATAATTATTTGTTTTTTGTTTCGCTACAGATATTTTGCTGTTGGGAATAATTTCATTGTTTCATACTGGTTTATAGCTGTTCTTTTTACATTTACGGTTTTTTTGTTACTGTCGGAATGCATGTGTGTATTTAATCTTATATAAAATATGTTTGTCGTCATTACCTCTCTATTTTGTTGCTATTTTTACTGTTTATTTTGGCGCTTGAATACTCGCTTCTCCTTGTTACAATTATTATTGTAGTTGTTGTTATTGCTTCGCCTCAAGTCAGCCATGATAGGATAGAGATAAAGTCAAAGGCAATCCGCCATGACTTCTGTTTCAAACGTGATGCATTATCCAATGTATCTTATCTTTTAAAAGATATTAAGGAGTAACTTACGAGTAGTTTGGTTACTATTACAAGCAGGTCGTCAATATTGAATTTGGCCTTGACAAGTGTGCAAAAGCTTCATTTCATTCTAACGTGGTAAACTGACATCTGATACCACAGCCCAATTTGATCATCAAGGACCTGGATCAAGAAGGCTTCTTTAAGTATCTTTGGATACACGAAAGGAAGGGATTCAACCCGGATCAATGAAATAGAAGATCAAGAAAGAGTATTATAGATGTGTCAGAATGGTCCTGAATACTGAGCTGAACTTCTTAGTGTTGGTGTGAAAGCCGAAACAGAAGGATTCATCCTAGCAGCACAAGACCAGAGTCGCCTCAAACTAATGCCACACACAATGAAGTAGACACAAAGTGTAGATTCTGGAATGACAAACTCGAGACTATTAATCACATTATTTTCGGTTGCTCAGTCTTTTTCCCTCCAGGCATGATCGAGTTGACCAATACTTGCACTGGATAATATGCCGACACTATGGTATCCGCAGCCTAAGAACTGGTATGAACACCATCCAGAGCCATCTATTTAAATAGGCATTAAGCTTTCAATACATTGTGTTAAATGTCCAGTTATGTTAGGGCGTAATTACCACGATCAGAATGCTTAATCTACCTACTTATCTAACTCCCCCATACTTCCGTACAAGTTACCATCCTATTTGGATTATGGAAGACATACAGACAGGCAAATAAATACTAACAGACCAGACAGCATCATCAAATACCTAAAACGAAAACCATGCCTGTTAATTAACATGAAAGTACTAACTGATAGAAATATCTAAGCGAAGGAATTCGAAAAACTACCGAAATAAGGGGACCTTGAGATTGAGATATCTAGGATGTGGCAATTAAAAACCAAAACCATTCCCGATGTTGTAGGTGTCCTAGGAATGATCAAGAAAGGTACTGACAAATTTTTGACCAGATCCTTGGGAAACCAACAATTTACGAGACTCAAAAACTTGTATTGACAGCAAGCACCCACATTCTCAGGAATGTGGGTACGTGCCTTAGGTCTCTAGTTGAGATACGGTCAGAAGATGAAAGAAAATGCAATTCAATCGGAAAATGATAATAATAATCCTTGGGATGAATTTTTTTAGGGGGAAGGGGATTAGTCGATTACATTGATCCCAGTGTTTCGCTGGTACTTAATAATAATAATAATAATAATAATAATAATAATAATTGTTTTAAATTTTGCCACAAAGGTCACCATTTTTGGTGGGGAGGAGATGAGTCAATTACATCGACCTCAGTATTTCACTGGTACTTAATTTATCGACTCTGAAAGGATGAAAGGCAAAGTTGACCTTGGCGGAATTAGAGCTCAGAACATAGCGACTGGAGAAGTACCACTAAGTATTTCATCCAGCGTGCTAACGATTCTGCCCGCTTGTCTCCTTAACAACAACAACAACTACGCTCATTTGAAGAGAGTGGTATGCTATAAAATTTAAATTTCCTGCATTAAATGTCTGTGGAATGGTAAATAATTTGTAAATATCTTAACAGCAGTATTCAATCAAATACGTGAACGAGGAAGAATACTGTCAATTTAATTGTATAGCCAAGTAAGTAATGAAATTGTATGCTTGGTGTTAATATCGTTATCAACTACGGAGAATGTAAGTCAATGTCGCCTTCGCTGAGACTTCTATTCAAAAATGTAGATAAATGCATAATATAAATAAACATTATAAGGTAAATGTTTGCATTATAAGAAATAAGAAATTTTGAATGATATTAAGTAATTTTTTTTTACGATGGAATTCGATGAAGATACAATCATAAATACTAGCAAGTAGAACGTCGATATATTAAAAAAAAAAGACGCTTGAATAGAAAATTCGAAAGGTGAGTGTGGGACATTTCTCGTTGAAGGGGGTGAGATTTCTTTTCAAAACGAATAATATAAATACTGTAAATTTAGATTATCACATCATAAGAAGTTAGAAACTTCGAGATATATGAAGTAAATTTTTTGATGATGGAGTTCGAAGAAGATAATGCCTTAAATAATAGCGTGCAGACTATTGGGGTTTTAAAAAAGAAACTTGTATAGAAAAGAAAATGTCATGTCGAAGACTGAGGGACTTTTGTTTCTTTTCAGCTAAAGGTTTTTTTGACCTCAACATTCTGCACAATATCATTTATCTACTCTGAGTTCTACTGCAAAACAGAAATCTCTAAAGTAGATTTAAAATATCAGTCTATCGTTTCTGTCTTTACTGTATTTTAGCATTAAACATATTTAGAGAGTAAAGAAATATATATGAGGCAGAAAGAAAAAAAACAAAAAAATACAAAACAAGGGAAAACATTTATTTCGAAAAAAAAATTTAATGTAGCATGAATCATACAGTATTGAATTCAATGATTTACATCAAAGTAAATATAAAATTAATGAGATGAAGCTAGTAACACGGACAATTGCTTATTTAAAAGTAGCGATTCGAACGAAAGGCAAATAAAAATAAAGCAGAACAAAATAAGGAAGCGAAAGCATTCCGTTATGGCTGGCGGAAAGCCAGGCGAAGTCATCGCTCATTTTGACATCTATCAAGGCGTATGATTCGGCATCAGAGCAATGGCTTAATTAATTTCGACTGCTTAACGGTAAGTACTACTAATTAGAACGTTATTAATTCAATAATTGTTTAAATAGGCACTAAGCTTTCAATACAATGTGTTAAATGTCCAGTTGTGTTAGGGCGTAATCACCACGATCAGAATGCTTAACTATCTTCCACCTAATCTACCCACTTACCTAACTTTCTCATACTTCCATACATGTATGTATACATACATCAGTACATGAACACACTTATACATACATGCATGCGTACGTAGACCATACAGATATACACATAAAGGCCGATTCACATGGTATTTCAGGTTTAGGTTGCTTTAACACCAGTATATGCATACATATACACACACACACACACATACATGCATACATACTTACATACATGCATACACACCTAATAAACAAAAGGGTCAGAGAAGCACTTGGAGTTTCAAGATGCAACTGAAAATGTAGATTATCATATTTCTGTGGAAGATATCACACATGTGATTAACAGCTGCCCATATGTGTCATCAAGGTACTACCTCTGTATGCGACAGGAGGTTGTTGCAAAATCAATATACAATGAAAACCGGAAAAAAGAGAGTCCTGGAAAAAATAGAGGAAATCCCCCTGTTATTGAATATCAGCACAAGGAATACAGGTGGAGCATTTCCATCGAAACATCTATCAAGTGTAAGCATAACAGGCTGGATAGTGTTGTTTTGGACAGACAAGAAAATGTATGAGATCAGCTGTCTCGCTGATGTGAATATGTCTTTGAAAATTAAAGAGAGAGAAGATAACTATGAATAACTGCTTCGAAATATCCACCTTCAATATCCAGATTACAAATTTGCATTTACATTAATTATTGGAAGTCTTGGTTTTGTAAGTAAATGCCCAACTTAATAAGCTTGAATATTCAGAAAAAGAATTCAGCCAACTCGCACAGTCTATAAGTAGAACAGTCTATCAGTTAAAATGTGCAAGATTTTTCTCAAGTTTAAAATGTGACATTGTTTGCGTTATCTACTTTCCAAAGACGGAGCATTGTATCTTTGTTAGAAAGCAGCTACTTCCGCAGAGGACGAATTTAAATAATTAAAAACTGAAGAGAATATGCTACATACGTAAATATATACGAATGATTATTGGGGTATTTGACTATGTTAGTAAATGTCCAAGTGACAATATGGAAAAATACAAGATTTTCCCACAAATAAAGAGGCCGGCTAGCCTGCTCTTTCCGCCATAACTGTACAATATGTAAGGATTTTCTAAAAGTTCAACAGAGAAAGATTATTCTTGTTACTATGAAGATTCCAGCGATGGCGCTTTTGTCTCCTTGTTAGAAACTTGCTTCTTCATTATAGGAAGAATTCTCTTTTACACACACATACATATGTCCATATATACATTATATATATAAGTATTCATATATATGTATATATATATCATACATATATACATACTCTAGTAGCTGACCTCTTTGGATTGGGAAATCCCAGAGGATTTGCAAGTCTCTGACCCTGCCACTCACTGCGGTTTGGGCTCATACCACGTCTTGCCTCTCTCTAGCCCCCCCTCTTTACGCGCAGTTTCCGATGTAGCACTTTCGCTACCTTATCGCGTCGTCACAACTTGTACTGGTTTTGGGAAAATCTAGAGCATTCGTTTGTGATATGAGCAATGGTTAACCCACTCATGCAGTACAGAGACATTCGCTCTTTCTTCAGGTTGACCCTCCAATTTATGGCCAAAGCTTGGCCTTGCACAGCCAAGTATAGTGCTCTCAGTCTCTACATGGTGACTATATGGAATTGATTGTGTATCCCCTTCATGCGTAATGCTTCTTCAGGTCCTGTTTGTACTTCTTCCTTTGTTTATCCTTTTTTTCTCTGCTTTCAATACTCACTCATTCCTAACTGTCACTAGCAAGGTTTCCTTACTTTCGGGTAGGTATCTCATTAAGCACTCAAATTCAATATGCACGCAGTCTTCCACACTTATCAGTCCCCTTCCTCCAATTGCTCTCTTCATGACACTGAGGTAAAACATACGAAGCCTAGTATACCCATTCTGATTACCTGTCTGCATCACAACCTTATGTGCCCGATAGGGGTCTATTCATTTTACTAAATGTTTTTCACGGTGGGGCCCCAGCATGGCCACAGTCTGACGAATGAAACATGTGAAGAAGAAAAAAAATGCAGTTTGTCTGTGAATAGATAACTGCGATGTGCCATATGCAGGGAAAACAATAACAAGTTCTAAGATATTTACAACAGGGTGGGGCATTAAAAGATATGCAATGAGGAAAAATCAATGATAACTTATTCTGGTTACTGAATTATATATCTTACAACCAATTTTATTTTTCTCATAGTATCCAGTGTCCTATTTTGTATTTTTACTGCATGTTTCTCCCATCTTTGCTATGCACAGTACAACGAAGTCTATGATTTTCTGATAAATCATTATGAGACCAAAACATATGCAGAGTTTTCTCCGATGCAGAGTTTTCTCCGAAATAATTAGAAAGCTATACATAATTGACTAACATTGTGATTTTTTCACGATATATGTATTTCTAGTTAACATTTTAATGCATTGTGCATTAAAGATTTTAATATAAGTTTATGTAGAACATATTTAATTTCTAAAATATCGATGTAGTTTGAGTTAACAATTAATAAATGTACAGATATATATTCAGATGTATTTAATGTCACTCCGGATTTAAATTTAATTCCATGAGGGTATTTTCAGCAGCTTGGGGTGAGGAACCAATTGACTTGTTCTGTTGACTTCTGTGCAGTAATACACAGGGAATGTAGCCCAAGTTGTCAGCAGTACGGCCTAAAAAATATAGGTTTGATGGTTTTGTAAAGCCATCTTTAAAGTTCACATAGTCACACCATCACCATGCTGAGTAATAGCAGTTTACATCCTTCACTCCTACCCACCCTCTCCCTTCATTGATACCTCCTCCATCCATACCCCACCTCTACACATCCCACTCCCACATACCCCGCCCTAGCCCCAAACATCCGCCCCTACATTCTCACCCAAACCCATACCCCACCCTCACATACCCACACCCCAACACCGCCACACATCACCACACTACCACACTACATCACACCACCCCCACCACTCCTCACACACTAGCACTAACTACGTCCCAGCACCCATACCATCACCCTCACACCCACACATTACAGACGCATACACTTACACGCACATACATCCACACGTCAAAGTCACCAGCCCCTGTCCACACGCGCACACACTCTCTCACACACACACGCACGTGCACCTTCGTCTGGGTATCACCAGTACTTTATTATCTCCCCTTCTTCCTAGCTCTCCTGGCCGACTATCTTTGTCCGACCAGTCACCATGATTGACCACTAAATCCACAAGACTTTTAAATTCTCTCTATGTTTATTTCCTCAAATTCCTTCTTTTTGAAGAGCGCAGGCTCGAAACGTAAATGATTTTCTCACCTTCCCGAGCGTCAAACTAATACACCGGCTTGTTGTTTATACACCTATCTATAGTGTGTTCTACTATAGGCTCCGGTCGACCATAACCTTGTAAGTGGATTTGGTAGCTGGAAACTGAACTATGCCCGTCCTAT
>NC_068989.1:68244724-68246227 GCF_001194135.2 Octopus bimaculoides | reverse complement strand
TATATATATATATATATATATATATATATATCTATAGCGCAGTTCAATTTGTGTTGTAAGAATGCACTGTAACTAAGAACTCTTCTGTGCTCCTTTTCAATTGACTCCTGTATCTTCATTTATAACGAAAAGAATTTTCCGATTTGTCTTCCTTCGATTTTCGAGTTTACTGGCGGTTAATACTTCAAGCAGTAAATAAAAATACAGAATTGTATTTATTAATGAAGCATTTATTATTATGCGTTCATTTATGACTTAATTAGGATACCGATGTTCTCTGATCAGTATCGTATAAATACATGTTAAAACACGTGTAAACAACTTAAATCCATTCAATCTACTGTGGCAGGTGAAAGCAGCTGATAAAAATCAACAACAAATTAAAAAACCACATTCACAATGTAGTCCAACGATCATTATATCGTATCAGTAACTTTCATCTTAATTTAGGTCATAGTTATATTTTTTACGGTTTTTCAACAAGACTAACTACGTTTTGTCAGAATCTTTATTTTCTAACGGAATTGAGAAATTTGTAGAGAGTAAACATTATAGAATTTAAGAGTTAAAAGAAATTGGCATCTTGTTCCTCTGGATTAATTTATTTCAAAACCCTGTACCATAACTGTTCTGAATGGAACGCTCGGCAATAGTTATGTGTATAGTTAAAGAAGCAACTATTGAAAATGACTAAGATTATTTCATATATACATACATACACACACACACACACATATATATATATACAGAGAGAAAGAGAGAGAGAAAGAAAGTTAGAGTCTTAGGTTACAGCTGTTTCTCCTGACCATTTTGGGTGCGTTCATTGTTCTGTTTGGTCAATCGGTCGCTCAATCGATCGAAAATAGTGAATGACCGTTAAAAATGCTACATACATACATACATACATACATACATACATACATGTATGTGTCGTATATTCTACGTTTGTTTAATATATGAATTCATATTTCTTAGATATTATTCATACTTTATAGATATCAAGAAGTCCTGCCATCACAGGTTATTTTAGCAAAGAATCCTAACAAATGTAAAGCGTGTCAGACGAAGCAATGTTTTCATATGCCCAGAAACTGAATAACTAGGAACTTTAAAAAGTGTTTGATAGAAATGTATGTATGTATGTATGTATGTAAGTATGTATGTATGTATGTATGTATGCATGCATGCATGCATATATGTGGGTATGTATGTATACATGCATGTATACATGCATGTATACATATATATGTGTATGTATGGATTATGTATGTATGCGTGCATAATGATTACTCTATTTTTACTGATTTGACAATTATATATGTAATTAAAACTATTAGCCTCATTTTTGATATTTTCAGTGTCATTAATCATGACAATACATTTATCGTAACTGTAATATTTTTATCGTAACTTTTGTTTTGATAAAAATGAGTATTGTACGTGTTTTCTTTTTTTTTATAACGGTATACCTACTTTTGCACACACACACACACACACACACAC
>NC_068989.1:68243122-68244600 GCF_001194135.2 Octopus bimaculoides | reverse complement strand
TATATATATATATATATATATATATCTTGTTCTGACTCTATTTTTTAAATCACTTAAATCTGATTTTTTGTCATGTGTATTTTAATACCCATGATTTAATGATTTTATGGTGGTGAGCAAGCAGAATCGGTCGCGGCTTCGGCAAAATGTTCGTCAGTGTTTCTTCTGACTCTTTACGGTTTGGGTTCTATTTCCACCAAGGTCCATTTTGTCTTTTCATCATTCTGGTGTCGAGAAAATAATTACCAAATACTGTAGCCGATGTAATCGACAAACTCTTCCGCTGCAATTCCTGTTCTTTTGCCAAAATTTAAAACTGTTAGGCAGAATCGTTAGCACATCAGACAAAGTGTTTTGCGGCATTACTTTCAGTTTTGCCTTCTGTGTTCAAATTTCACTGAGGTGTACTTTGTTTTTCAGCATTTAGGGATCAACAAAATAGCGAATCAAATAAAAACTAGGATCAACGTAATTGACTAACCCCTGGCTCTAAAACTGCTGACCTTGTGCCAAAATTTGAAGGAAGCTAGGAGAATCGTTAGCACGTCGGGACAAAATGCTGAGCGGAATTTCTTGTGGCTCTTTGTGTTGTGAGTTCGAATTCTATCGAAGTGGACTTTCATTCTTTCGGGGTCGATAAAATACATATCAGGCGTACCCCTCCCCCTGAAATTGATGGCGTTGTACCAAAATTTGAAACAATCCTTTAATGATCTTTCATTTAATTTTTCATTATTAATAAAAGGCATCAAATTTATTCACTCCGATGCTAATATTGCAATTAGTTTCTCATTGAACAAAATTAAAATATAATGACATAAGACTACATAGTTTTTTTCTGTAGTAACCTGTATTATTAATATAATTTACTGTATTTTGGCGTGTCGCCATTCACACAAAGCGGTGAAGCCATTTTCTTTTTCAATCATTTAGAAGTGAATAATGAAACAAAATATTTCATTATTCAGTCCTTTCGTTTTTCATTTATACGCACGTCCATTGTTCTTAGTGTTGCGGCAGAAGAATCAAATTTACATATTTTAACTGGTAGTTTAAATGCGAAGAAAAACGAAGCCTATTTCAATGGCTTTCAGTATGTGGCAACTAAGCGAACAGAATAAATAAATAAATAAACAGTAAAGACAGAAAGAAATTTCTTTTTTTATCGTTAATCAAAGTTGGCGCATTTCTTACTCTGCAAAGGCAGTTAAACAATATTTTGAGACATTTATTCTGTAATCGAGCATCAGATTCATGGCTGTCTGATAATCAGTTTAGTGCTAGTTTGTGAAGTTTTTGAGCTTCAATAAAACTTTGATTCTACCTTTAGTATTCGAATTCGAGTACTATGTTCTCCACATTCTTTTGCACGCGTGTGCTTGTTCATCTATCTATCTATCTATCTATCTATCTATCTATCATTCTCTCTCTCTTTCTCTCTCTCTCTGTATATATATATATATATATATATATATATA
>NC_068989.1:68237442-68243112 GCF_001194135.2 Octopus bimaculoides | reverse complement strand
GAGAGACGGAGAGAGAGAGACGGAGAGAGAGAGACGGAGAGAGAGAGACGGAGAGAGATATAGATATAGATACAAGGATAAAAATGATTAAAATGATAATTTATACCAGTGGTTAGCATGTGTTAAAAGTCAGAAGACATTAGTATTTTTATAATATAAGAATGTATATAAATCTATACACGGAGAGAAGACTACCATGTGGACTTCTTACATGATAAAAAAGACAGTCAAATCCTAAACCACGAAAAAATATAATGGATAAAAATCTCAGTTAACTCTATACCATTAATGATCAAATAAACCAATTAATTAGCCAATCAAATGATTAATTAACCATATGTGGCTCGTCAGCCAATTGAGTGGCTAATAAAATAAGTTTAACTGGGATTTTTATTCATTCAAGTGTCCTGCGCGCTTATAAGCAATGTGCTATTAATAAGAATGTTTTCATCGTTTAGGATTTGACTGTACTTTATAGCATGTAAGAAGTCCACACGGTGGTCTTCCCTCGGGTGCATAAATTTTTATGCGTTCTTTTATATATGTGTGTGTGTGTGTGAGTGTGCGCGCGCGCGCGCGTGCAGGACATACCATCTCTATCCAAAGCGCAAAGCAAAAAAATATATGTTACCCGTCATGAAGATGACCAACAAGTCAAATACAAACATACCTTCTGCATATGCTGTACCTGAGATTCATCCTTCTCCGCTCCTGTATTTTGGCTTTGACTGTGGTGAAGCATTGTAAACTACATCAAGTAAATAATATTTCATAAAGACTGCTACATATCTGATTTGTGGAACCGAATCTTATCTAGTAAACCTCCACGTACGCACGCACGCACACGCACACACACATACACACAAACACACACATACACACACACACACACACACACACACATAGTAGGGCCAAAATTATGTAATCTAGTGCACATGTAAATGTACTGATTCCATCACTGAAATAAATGTCATCATGATGCTATGTTTCGATAGTTAACTCGATATATAGTAACCATATCACCGTTAATAACATGGAAAGCCCGAAGCAACATTTAAAACATCTCGATATACTCGACTCACTGAGGAGATTCAATTAGTAATCGAAACATAGCACCATGTCTCACGTAACCCGATATTCTTTAATTATTATTATTCGTATTTTTTATTGAACATAGTGTGTATATGTTTTCGTGATTATTACATTTCATTGCTTCAGTTCTACTGGAGTGTACAAATGTTTGCATTAAAAGACATAATATCATTGTTGTATAATAATAATAATAATAATAATAATAATAATAATAATAATAATAATAATAATAATATTCATGGGTGACTTCAAACTTTATGGTAAAGATAAAGCCAAAGTCAGTTCCCTCGTTGATATTGTGTATACATTCAGTGCTGGAAGCAAAATGGGGCTCGGACCGAGAAAGTGTGGTGTGTTAGTCTTGAAGAGAAGCAAAAATCAAATGTATGGATGGGCTATAGATACCGTCGGGGTAGGTTATGAAGCAGACAGAAGAGACAGGCTATAAGAACTTGGCGATTTTGGAAATTAATAAAATGATGGAGAAAGAAATGACAAAAAATCTTAAGGTGGAGTACTTGCGCAGACTAGGACTGATCCTTAAATCGAAATTAAACGGACGGAATAAGATTTAAGCTATCAACAAGTAGACGGTTTCACTCCTTAGATATGGAGCAGGGGTAATCGCATGGACAGTAGACGAACTAAACAGCTTAGACAGAAAGACAAGGAAGAGTTGTTAACTATATATGGTTAACTCCACCCAGAAAGTGATAAAGACAGACCGTATGTACCAAGAAAAAAAGAGGGAAGTGGGCTTATTGGATACGAACACAGCATTAGAGCAGAAGAAACAACATAGCATGGTATGGAAAAAATGCCACAGAACCGCTATTATTGGAAGTAAAACGGTCAGACCTGTGTAAGATGAAAGATTGCAAAGATAAAGCACTATACAAGGAATTGAAAACGAATGAAACAAAAATAGGTGGGTAAAGAAAAGAATTTATGGTCAATTTCATAGGGATGTTGAAGATAAGACAGACAGAGAAAAAAGATGGCTGTGGATGACTAAAAGTGACTTAAAACCGAAAACAGAGACTCTAATCTGTGCTGCTCAAGAGCAAGCACTAAGAACAAACTTCATTAAATACAGAATAGACAGCACATCAGAAAGTGATAAGTGCAGAATCTGTGGACAAAATGGAGAAACCGTATAGCATATTACCAGCCAATGTACGCAATTAGCCCAGATGGAATATAAGAGACCCCACGATAATATAACCAGGCTTGTCCATTGGATACTTTGCAACAAGTATGGACTTAACAGAGCAAAAAATTAGTATGACCACAAACTCGAAGGCATCATCGAAAATGATAACGTAAAGATCCTGTGGGATTTTATGATTCAGTGCGACCATGAGATAGAGAATAGGAAGCCAGTCATAGTCTTAATTGAGAAAGAAAGCAAACTATGCTTTCTTTGTTGTCAGCATGCCCAGCTGACAACAAGGTATGCTATAAGGAAGAAAGAAAAGTCGAGAGATATGACAGGTTAGCTTGGGAGGTTAAACAGTTGTGGCTGATGAAGAAGATGGTAATAGTACCAATAAACGTCGGAGCCCTGAGAAAAGTGAGTAAAAATCTTGAGAAGTACATGGTGATCTCATATCAAGATAAACAGCGAATGACCTTGCAGGTGGGGCCCAGTTAGAATGTTCTTCAGGTCGAGTAGCCCATCCCGCTCAAAAGGTCCCTGAATACGGGTTGTTTAAATATGTTGAACAAAACACCCATGTTCCCGGAGGTGAATTATCTAACCCCCAAAGAATTCCTCTCAACATATGGCTATGATGCTCTCCCACTTCTCCTCGTGAAGAGAGATACTCATATCGCCAGCCACTATTGGACATGCTCAACTGGTTATGGTCAAACAACTGACAAGCAAATCTGTGGTATTGAACAGAATATTTCTTGTAGCCCATATTTTATGCCCAAACAAAACAGCGTACATGATAACACTTCCAATCAGTTAAGATGAGAAGCTATGAGTGCCACTGCCTTGTACTGCGTCATGGCATTTATTATTATTAGCATTATCATTGTTATTACCATTATTTTTTACTTTTAATCTGCATGTTTATTACAGTCAACATGCCGAGACACACTCAGTGTCCTGAGGCGAGTTTATTATTATTATTATTATTATTATTATTATTATTTAGGTGGTGAGCTGGTAGAATCGTTGGCACTCTTGACTCTATTTATGATCTCAGTTCGAATTCCTCGAAGGCCGACATTGTCTTTCATACTTTGGTGGTGGTGGTGGTGGTGTGGGTGATAAAAATATGTACCAACCAAGTAAGGGAATAGATGCAATCAACTAGACCCATCAAAAACCTGCTAGCCTTGTAATAAAATTTTGAACCATTATTATCTGGACGGTGGATGCCCAGATACATTAAAGTGTCAGACAAATTACTTTGCAATATTTACTCCAGCTCCTTACACTCTGAATTGAAACCTACCCAAATTCAGCTTCTCATTCTTTCAGATTGATAAAATAAAGAAACTATTCTGTTTCTAAGATATTGGTCTCGACTAAACCAGCCGCCTCAAATTTATTCTCCTTGAGACTAAATCAGAAACCATTTGGGCGACAGTCTGGAAGAATCTTTAGAGCCTTGACAAAATGCTTTGTGGCATTTGTTCCAGCCGTTTATATCTTGAGCTCAAATACCGCCAAGATCAACTGTGCCTTTGATCCTTTAGGGATTGATAAAATAAGTCGCAGTCAAGAATTGGAATCGACTCACTTCTCCCCCAAAACTGCAGGCCTTGAGCCTCTAATAGAAAGAATTATTATTAGTACTGATGTTGTTATTGTAATTAGTAATACCAATTATCATGTGTAAATGCAACAACCTTTATTTGTGCACATTGATATATCTTTAACAGTTATTAACCATAAGTGCTATAACTTTTAATTAAGTCTATTTTGTAACACATATATTGCAGCAGGATAATTAACGTTGCGTGTGATATACAAGGTGTTTGGCATACACGATAGATTCCTGGGGCGTGTTTATTCTTTTGTACACACACACACACACACACACACACACACACACACACACACACACACACACACATATATATATATATATATATATATATACTGCATGACAGGTTCTAGAGTGAACAAGTTCAGATTGTCTCGGGAGGAAATTGCGCTATGTGAAATCGTTAAATTGGTAAATTTATTTGTTACTAACAAAGTATTTGTTCAATACTATAATTGAACTACGTCGCAGCATATCTGATTTCCTCTCATATTAATCAATACCTACAGTAGCAACAACAAGCTCCATAGATAGATGGCTAAATGTTACTCGCGAATCGAGACTACCTTTATTGTCTCTCGACATAAATTTTCCTCGTATATTCTGCCAGCTTCGTTTTTATTTTTTTTTCTTGAAAAATATTGACAACACAATAAGGAATTTCAAGGCTTACTTTACAAGAAAGAACATTTGTAGCAAGTCAAAAGAAACCCAATATTTTTATGCATGGACACCTCCAGTTGGTGACAACGTTACAACTTAAGTCTAAATACCACCAACATTTTGGTCTGCACCTTTTGTTCTGAGACCAAATCCTTCAAGGGAGATTTATAATTCTTTTTGCCAAGGGGTACTTTAAGGGTGATATATGCGCAGGCGTGGCTATGTGGCAAGAAGCTTGATTCCCAACCACATTGTTCCGGGTTCATTCCCACTGCGTCGCACCTTTGACAAGTCTCTTCATCTAGAGCCACAGGCCGACAAAAGCCTTGTGAATGGATTTGGTAGACGGAAAGTGAAAGAAGCGCGTCGTATATATATATATATATATATATATAATTCAATAATAGGATAAAGACTTTATAAGAATTTATCAAGTAACTACTTGAAGAATTTATCAAGTAACTACTCGAAGCGCAAGTACAGTTTAAAATGATTAACACATGATTAACACATATTTTATTGATAAAAGCCTAAGGTGTCGAATAAAATAACAAAAGACATCTATGTCAACTACGTTCTATAAGCACGATAAATATGTCTTCAACTTCATTATATGTCGGCTACATCGGTCATCATATAGCAGAAAGACTTCTTTCAAAAGTTGTACAAGGTATACATTTTGCTTAAATTTAAATATGAATATGTTCATTATCAGTACAAACTAGGATTTTTGTTTTGTTGAATAATTGAGTTTTTACCTGTAATTTTGGATTTTGTCCCTAATATTATTATTATTATTATTATTATTATTATTATTATGTATATATATAAGAATTTAAGGATTGGAGAAAACGCATGTTATGTATGCATGTACGCTCTTACACATTGATTGGTATGTGTTGTCCAACCCACTATCCGGCAGCGTCCAATTCTCTAACGGTTTTTTTCAAATGAATCAAGTCATAACTTTATCCATCTATTGTTTTCATAATCGGTAATAATGTCTTACGTTTAAGATGATTCCCATGCTTTCCCTGATGAGAAGGTTACAATTTTAATATCAAAGATCCCTATGGATCACACAGGTTGTAATCCTTTGAAACATATGTAGGAATAAAGTATGCAATTAAAA
>NC_068989.1:68221857-68236470 GCF_001194135.2 Octopus bimaculoides | reverse complement strand
TGTGTGTGTGTGTGTGTGTGTGTGTGTGTGTGTGTGTGTGTGTGTGTGTGCGTGCGTATGTATGTATGTGTGTATGTGTGTTTATATTACAAATAGATTATTTATATTACAAATAGATTATTTAAACATGTAATTCTTCGTAACATGCATACGCCAGCGTAGATTATAAAGAGCAATGAAATAAGAATCTGTGACGTTAATACCTTCAGAAATAATACAAAAGGCATACGTTTAAGCCTTGATTACAAACACGAGCATTTAAGAAACTCACAGATATTTCGATCATTAACGCTCTCTCTTATCTAAAATATGTAAAAACGCTGGTTTAGGGAATAAGATAACAACGACAGATCATCAGAAACTTCACTTGCAAACGTCTTTGAAATGTGACAATTAAGGAACTAAGGAACACCTATTACTCTCTGTTAATGCATTTAGTTAAAAGATAAAACATCTCATTGGTCTTTCAACTGTGATGTAAAGATCTACGTTTGAAAGTCTATAGAGCCTCCACAACACTGCTTTGCATGCCAACTATATATTTGTATATATATGCATACATACACACATACATACATACGTATATAAACACACATGCACAAACACATACATATGTACATACATGCATACAACTATGTATGTACACATACATATCCCTATGTATATATATTCAAATATATATAATATATATATTGCATATATATTATATATATATGTGTGTGTGCGTGTGAATGTATATATGCTCATACATACAAAAACACACATACATATCTACATCTATATCTATCTATCTATCTATCTATCTATCTATCTATCTATCTATCTATCTATCTATCTATATTTCTATCTCTATATATGTATATATCGGTGAGTGTACCGCCAAGAACTCTTCCTTGCCGCTGCAATTTATTTGTAAGCGGCTATTGTGCTGTAGTGTAATTCACTACAATAAAAAATGAGGTTATTAAATTGGTGAATATTTTGTTAGCTAGCAAGTTTAAACTCAGACAGTTGCGAGGGAAATACCGTTATAGCATAAACTATCTTCGTTGTACAAATACATTCATCCTAGCCCGCTAAACATAGGGATATGAAAAACAATGAGCAAAATTTAAAATAGCACTTCTTTTCTTATGTATTTACCGAAAACACAATACATTTGTCACTAAGCAGTAGCTTGAGGGACTAAAAAAAAAAACCATTCTTACACTATTGAATTGAAGTTGAATATAGAATAGCACTGTTGTAGCTTGAATCACTGTGTTTTCAACTAACAATAAACTAATATAAGATGATTCTGTATTGTAATATCACTTGAGGTGAAAATATTTCATCTTAGCTAATCACATGTAACCAATTATTTGTTTTTCATTAAAATATTCTTCAAGTAAGATAAAACTCTTTGTCAGTTACCCTGATTATTCTTCGCTATCCCTATTTCAAATTGATATTTAATGTAGAGAAAAATAAGTTCGTAACAAACTTAAATTGAAACTACAAACTATATTGGAAAACAAATGCATAAATGTTACTACATTTCATTTATATTTCACTTTAGTCTTCAGATATGATTACGATAGAAATTTTAAATGCTTCAATTTCAACTTTCACTTACGTTCACAGTTCTTGTGCCATCCTCAGCTCGTTTGCAACAAAAGGAATTATTTTATTTGCTGCGAAGAAAACGAAAATGAACTTACAGAATCATCTAGAGCCTATAAATTCTATTTAAAATGTCCACTGATGTAGAAAACATACAGTAGATTAAAATAAGTACAAATAAAAAACAAGCAAACAAAGGCTGGAGAAAATTCTAGAATACAAGAGAGAAAGATATAAAGACAACGTTCTTTGATTTATTACCAAAACCAAGACTGGTTGACTTCCGTAATCCAACCCCCACCACACACACAAATATACACACTTGCACCCACACACACACAGAGGCAAACTATATTTAATCGGATCATTAAAATTCTCGTTCGTAACGTTTAATTAGTAACATAAAAAGTATATTTTTAATCAGTTTAGGAAACATTGAGGTTTCAAGTAACTTAGTAAATTAAAATTAACTAATATTGATGGGGTAGAGAATAAATACAATCTTTTCATGTTTGATTTTTGCTTTTTCCCTTTTCGTGTGATAGTCTTTGTAACAGAATCTGTCTTCTTTTTATTAGGATATTATTCCTTATTTGATTATAATTAAGCTGTTGTCTATTATATCAAACAAAAAATATTACAGCATTAATTCCATGAAATCTCTAAATAATCGGCGCTTAAATGTAATAGCAGTATAAAGAGGGAGAAAGACACGCGTAATGTTTTGCGTAAATGATTGATAGTAAATAAGGAACAAAGAAAGTTTTAAAATAAACTGTAAGGATAGACTTGAGTTAACAAATATAAAGAAAAATGACCAGTGAGAGAGAAAGTGAGAGAGAGTGACAGAGACAGAGAGAGAGAGTGACAGAGAGAGAGAGAGAGAGAGAGATAGAGAGAGAGAGTGACAGAGAGAGAGAGAGAGAGAGAGAGAGAGAGAGAGAGAGAGAGTGACAGAGAGGGAGAGTGACAGAGAGAGAGAGTGACAGAGAGAGATAGATAGGAAGAGAAAGAGAGACAGAGAGAGGGACAGAGAGGCAGACAGAGAGGCAGACAGACAAACAATAGGGAAGACAGAGAAGAAGTAGTTAATGAAAGTAGGATAAGTGGGAGATGTTTTATAAGATAAATGTAAACAGAATAATTACATCATTAGATTGAAGTAGTGTAGATATATTCTTTGGATTAAATTCTACATTTCCTGTCGATAGCTAATGTAGACAATTACAAGACAAATGTATACCATGTGCCAACTGGATACTTGAAATATGCACGTCGAAAACAAACCCTGAGGGAGCTTTCTAAATTATATATACCTATAACACTCCTACTTGCACACATATAATCGCAAGCGCGCGTACAGAAAGACAAAGGCGCGAATATATACGTGCTCCCACACGACTTCGGAACGACGTTTACTTCCTCCAGTGCATTTTAGCATTAATTGTAAAAACATCTTATGTCACACTGGTAGGAAGAATTTGAATCTTGGCATGTCTACTGTCTAATTGGTTAATTGTTCGACCGACAACATTTTCTAGAAAGATGTAAGGAATGCTAGTGGGGAGGTCACTACAGTGTTATTTACTGATAATTGCATTTTCTCTACATCAAAAGGAAGGGTCATCTGAAAGTTTAGCAAAATACTGAAGTTACACAAAGTTTAGCAAAATACTGCAGTTTAATCTACATATCATTTCAAATCAGGAGATTTTTCCCCTTTCTCGATCAATTGATTTCAGGGATCTCCAATTGCCAATTCAAAGCAATCTAACCAAAGATGTAGGAAATATGAAGAAAGCCAACCACCAAGGAGATGACAGCTGCAATTGTTCTTTTAAGTAACAGCATGGCCATATCTTAACCAAGCTGAAATATACAATATTGCATTAGTTCTTTACTGTACGACTGTAAATGCCGACTATGGACAAACAATTGAAATATCTAGATACACAATATTTGTAATTAGTCATGACGTTGCACTTGTAGGAAAATATCAACAACCGAGATAATTATCCTTTAAGCAAGGTACACCAGGTTCGTTTGCAAGAAAATGTGCTCCGTATGACTAAATAGAAAATGAATTGTAAAGTCAGTATGAATAGTAATCTAAATCATTCCGATTCATCAGAGATGAGGTTTAAAGATAACTACAAATTGAACATCAAGCAAACGGTTTTTGAATTTGTAATTGTTATCAACTTGTTGCAGACAGAATAACTAACTTGGCACTGAATAAGGCAACACAAGAAAACCTATCTGAGAACATGTAGCATTACAATTGAAATATTTAAATGCTGCTTCTTCACCATACCTGTCTTTTAACGTTACCCGTCCCATTTACTTTTGGTCATGTACCTGGACTCTAATAGGTATTATATAATCCTTTTTGCAACTTGTGAGACAACACAGATGATGAATTGCAAGTTCTGTGAGTCCCCTAAACACTGTATAGTATATATATTTACAACAAATATAGACATAGCTATATTATTAGTTTTAGCGCTGCAAAAGTTGGTCACATGGAGTCCTGCTGATAAGAGATATCATATTATTTGTGATTGTGTGTGTATATATATATATATATATATATATATATATATATATATATAGTTTACTGTTCCGTTATTGTAGGATCAACAAAAATATAAGGATCCCATCCAGTGAAAGATAAATATCATTTCATATGCAGAGTATTTAATTAAATACAAGCTGCTACCCTTATTTTCATGCTGTGAGAAAAATGAATTGTCCTATTTATTGTGTTTTCAGAGAATGAAAATGATAGCAGGTGGTATTTAAATACATACATACATACATGCATACATGCATGCAAGCAGTCACACTTGCATGCATTTATATATTTATATATATGTGTGTATGTGTGTGTGTGTGTCTTTATATATGTATAATTATTTGATTGCCTGTCTGAAGAATTTCTAGGAGAAACTTTCTTACGGGGTTTATCTAAGACATACAACTTTGTTATACCTATTAGCAAGTGAAACATATGTAACGCTGAATAAATAATAGCAACTGGTACTTATTTTATCGGGATCGATAAAATAAATATCAGTTGAACACTGAGGTCGATGTAATCGACTCGTCTCCTCCAAGAATTTGAAACCATTATCATTATTACTTCCTTCTTAGCGAAGGCGGAAGTACTGTTTCAGTGGCGTTTGCTTGTTTGTTCCTGGACAAGATATCTTAAGAACCGCTGGATGGATTCGGATGAAACTTTCAGGAATGTTTGGCCGCGTGACTGGCACGAACTGATTAGATTTGGGGATCGATTCGGTACCGGACAAGGATTCTGGATTATTTTCCTTTTCTTTTAAACTTTGTTTTTGAGAGCGGTCGGGTTCCTTTTTAGTATACTCGTTTGTGAGAACAGTCGAGTTTATTTCAAATATTCTCATTTTAAAAATCATCTTTGGATAATCGTTGAGAAGTCGTTGTTGATATCTTGGCGGAGGTTTGCGCTCTCTGAGTGCTCTTGTTATTGTTGTTAATTATTATTACAACGTTCTGAGTTCAAATTCCACCGGGGTCGGCATTGCCTTTCATCCTTTAGAGGTCGATGACGTAAGTACGAGTTACACACTGAGGTCGATATAATCAACTAGTCCCCTCCCCACAGGACGTATCTCTGTTGGCAGCAATAAGATACTATAAATAGATAGCGTTGGTTCGTGGAGAATGTACGTTCTTTTACGGAGACAGAGCCGAAAACTGCAGACGCTGTGTGAGTAGGGTGTAGTCTGTCAATGATGATCCATTCAATGTTGGCTGATTTATTCGGGAGTTCTCACTGTCTCCTGAGGAAATGAGACAAAAAAGTGGAATTCCCCCTATTCCTGTATCTCAGCGAGTGCATATGTTGTGTGTATCTCCGTTGAAATAATCGATCATCATGCCTGTGTAATGTCTTGTGATGTCATTGGTTGGTGGGAGAGTGGCTCAGAAGAATACGGCCCTTGAGAGGCAGGATCCTCCTAGAGGGCAGTTAGTAGAATTTTGAAAGTTACAAGCCGGAGCTGGAGGTTGTGCAGGTGCATTTTTGCGCGTTGTAGCATTCAATGTTAGAAGCGATATTATTCAATGTTAGAAGCGATATTATTGAAGAGCTAATAGTATTTGTGTCTCCTAACGAAATTCTTTTTAGTCAATGACAAATAGCTCCTAGCTACGTTGGTGGAAACTTCTCGATTAGATGAAGTCTTGGACCAGATTATCTTTCTGTTTCTGGTCCTCTTCGGGTGCGGTGTTGGGGTTTAGGGGTTACTCCATACAGCGATTCATCTTTCCGCCACCAATATATTTGATTGGCAGTGGCAGAACAGGCGCTGCTTTCACGATTAGCCAGATAACTAGATGAAAAAATATATTTTGGTGACAGAGACAGTGTTAATACCGAGTAGTAATATTTATTCCCACTTAAACGTGGATGTTCTCTTACAATAAACTTTACTGTGGTGGTTATCATGAGAGAAATATTGGCGTTTTGGTGCAAAATACAGTCTTCTTTGTATCGCTAGCTGGGAGGTAAGTCCCCGATGTACTTATATTTATTTATTTACATGTATGTGTGTGTGTGTGTATGGTGTTATCAGCAACATAAAGTTGAAACCATGTATGTTGTGTCAGATCGTGAAGTTAAGTTAATATACTGCCACACTGGTCTTAAAACTACAGATAATGAAGTATCTAGTCGAAAAAAAAGTTTCCAGAAATAGTACGTGCATAATTCATTCGTATCTGAAATAAGGCTTATTTAATATAGCTTGTCTGTAGGCTTGTAGAGACACACATGTGAAATATTGAGTAAACTTGTCTGTTAGTTACTTAATGTCATATGATTTTTGAGATTCATTTCGTGACTGTTTGTTGTAACAGGAAATTCTTGGTGAATACGCGTAAGAACATAACAATCACTTCGTTAATTGTATAAAAGAACTGAATGCTGCCATATTTTATCAGATATCTAACAACAAGATATCAGTAAAGAAATATTTTTAGATGACAATACAACAAAGTGAAAAGACTTACAAAGTCATACGTTCCAATTACCCATTTATTTATAATTTCAATATTACATACGCTGTATATATTCTTTAGATATCCCAAATAGTAAAATTAACTCATTCACGTATATTTGTGAAGAGATGAAAGTCAGATTTTGCCTGTTTTATTTGTTTATTAAAATTTATTTATTTACTAAAGTTTTTTTCGGTATGTTCTGTCCTACTTACACTTTAAAACACATAAACACGCGAACGCACGCGAACGCACACACACATACGCACCTATCCATACGTACACGTATGTCTGTATTTCTGTCGAATGTGTGTAAGCATGATGTGTGTATATATATGTGTGTGTGTGTGTGTGTGTAACAATATGAGAGAAAGAAAGAATTCACGAGACTATTATTCACTACATATATTTTTTTACCCATCGTAGACCGGTGCCTCGCGGGTGAGATGTTGTATAAACAATTGTGGTGCATCATAGCTGCTGATGTGTTACGTCAGGTGACTCGTGAAAAGGTTCCTCGTTGTTTAATTTCCGTTTCGCTTATTTCGATTAGAATACATTTTGGTAGTTTTAGTTCGCTATACATATACACGAGAAACTTGGGCTATAATGAAGTACACTTCTCGTATAAGTAATAACGTGACTTACAAAGCATAGTATAAATATAAAAATAAACAAGTAGATCAAATAATATGCTTTTCACTGACAACGAGACACGTTAAATAAAGCTATAAAACAACCAGGGATGGAACGAAACACAAAACACAAACGGACGTTCAGCCTGACCCTTGACTAACCAAATTGGCATAGAACTCTCCATTGATGGCGTGTCCTTTTTGAAGATAGTCAATAAGCACAAAGCCTTCTGAATCCTCAAAAACTGAGGCTATCACCTTCCTTGAAGATAAAATGTCTTTGACCTTTTTCGGAGCAGGTAATGAGCGGTGTTTCCATTGCATGGATTGTTTCTTTTTCCCGGGCTCAAAGTGGAGAACTCCAAACTGATCCTGCGTTAGGAGACATTCAAGGAAACTAGCTGGATCTGCCTGAGGCAATGTCAGATCTTCCTATGATGTGATCAGCCTGGTGCACTTTTGATCATGATCAGAGGATGTGGCGCCCACCGAGCATAACACTTCATGTAGCTGGTGTAGAATAATATAATGGAAAGGACACCAAAGTCTATGAGATAGTTACTCAATCCAGAAAGTGTGAAGTCCTACAATTCGACAACAGAAATTTGTCCATGTGCTTGCATTTGCTAAAACTTTCGGTATGTATTGAGCCCCAAAGATTTCCAAGACGCACGTTATGTAACCCTCCAAAATTGTAACTCTACAGCAGGAAACCACGGATCTCTGTAACGAAACAGTAAACTATTATATGCAAGTATGTATGAATGTATTAATGTATGTATGTATATATAGTTATATAAGATTCGTGTAAATACCTTGTAGTGTTCCACGCAAAGCTCGTCTGCAGTTCTTGGCTACTGATGTCATCACACTATAGAAATGCTCTTGCTGTTTGATATACATGAGGAATTACATAGTATCCGTAGAATTTATATGAAGAGATAAATGATAGAAAATAGATTGAACAATATTTTTATTTTAAAGCATTGGAAGTGTTTCTATATATTTTCGCTCGTAGTACATTGGTGAAATGATATAATCGACATATGTAATCACTCTCATCCATCCAAGAGATTGTTTTAGATAAGTTTTTCGTTTCATCATACTGTCATTTCATATAGTGTGTAAATGAATACCCAAAGCAGAGTGCTATTTTCAGCAATTTGCAGACAAAACTAAACCCATAGATATAATGACAGACAAAATACAATTATAATCAAAATACAAACTACAGAAATAAAAAAAAGCAGACAAAAAGTGGTCCGGTTGACTACAAATTACAATTCTATCTTAATAGTCAAATTATAAAGGAAAGCGATATAAAAAAGAAGAGAGTATAAAATTAAGCTTTTAGAGATAATGATGTGATAAAGTGATGAAGACTGACCTCCTCTGTACTTAACTGTTTCCTTGAAGGAAATCTACGTTTCACAATAAAACAACTGGGTTTTATTCTTCACCAGAATCAGTCTTTATATAAAGTTAATTTACAACATTCTGACTTTTGTATCATTTTTTGAAACAAGTATAAAAATAAGTTAGTAGGTATATCGTTCCCCGTTCGCGTACATGTTCTTTTTTTATACCTATATATACCCATATACAAGGCAGTGTATACAGTGTTATTACATACACATATATATCTTTTTGTACATGAGCACGTATACGCTTCCTACATACATTCTTACTATGTTTAATTTTTGTATCAAGATACATTGTGTTGGAAGTCTAAGCTACGTACAAGGTAGTGTATATATTCTTATATGTACACATATTTATCTATCTACATATGAACATATATATACTTCATACATTCTTGCTACGTATTTGAAATGTATTATGGAACCAGAAATAAAGAAAGTTTAATAAAGTAAATTGAAATATACTTACATATATTTATGTACATACTCGTATACACTTCTTACATTCCTACTTTGGTAATACAGAAATACATAAATACAATAAGATAAAGTGAAATAAAAAGTACATATATCAATTTATATACGCAAATATATACATTTCTTACATACATTCTTACAGATTTTAAAAACTAAAATAGATAACACAATAGAATAAGTTAAATAAAATAAAATATACAAATATATGAGTAAAATAAAATACACCCACATATATCTATTTATATATGCAAACACGCTTCTAACATACATTCTTACAATTTTTACTATACGTAATATTAATACAGGTTAGGTCTAATTCACATACAAGGTAGTGTATACATAATTCATACGTACACATATATATTGTGTATGTGTGCATATTTGTACACACACACACACACACACACACACACACACACACACACACACACACACACACACAAATATGTATATTTATATACACACATACACATACTTCTAACAAACATTTAACTATTTTTAAAACAGAGATGAATAAGTGCAGTGTACTAAAGAAAAAAAATAAAGCGAAATAAACAGATTTCTTCAATAGCGTTTTAAATATTAGTTGTTTTCACCAAACTGCCAAAATGAGTATTTTACCATCTAATAACAATTTCCTAGTTCCTATTCACAGGTTTATCAGTATGCATTAAAATTCAAAGCATCTAATATTCAAATTGATATATTGTTTACAATTCCTTTTATGATAGAGAGTGGACGATTTTATTTTTTTATTGACACACCTTAGATTTTTGTTCCATTTATGATATGTTTCAAATAATCATATATTCAAATTAAACGTTAGATCAAGAAAATTAATCTTACGGTAATTACGTTCTATAATATCAGATAGTCCAAAATTGTCGAAGAATTTGAATAGTAGTTTCTTACAGCACTCTTTTTCTACTTTGCAATGACTATCTAATATTAAGAGAGCGTCATCCCTATACAGATCACTCCCTCCAACTTAGGAAACCAGAACTCCACATGGAATACGATATGTATTTGGACAAGATCAGTGACTTGCGCTGAGTTGTTCTACCACATAGTTATGCCGAAACAGTAAGCCCTATGAGATCTCATTTATAGTTTATAACAAAATGTATAAGAGAGCAACGTGCAGTTAATATTCAATATCCGGCCTAGATAAATTAGAATTGCGCATAGCAAAAATAAGAGCCTTATTAAATAGTACTGGAATTAATAGTAGAACAAGAGCACTCAGGGAGTGAAAACCTCCGCCAAAGCAACACCACCGTCCTGATTTCTTTTATTAGGCAAAAGGGATCTTATAAAAATGGGACAAAACAATATAGTGGGATACACAAAACATATAACGGATGAAATTATGAATAAATGATAAATTCCCACAAGCAGGCAGTTCCATTTTAATTTTTATGTATAACACAGTTCATCATTCTTTTTTCCATCATTTTTGAAAAAGTCCTTATTTCAAAATTTAAATATCTCACTTACTTTCCTTTATAATAGATATTCCACTATGTCCTTCAATGTCACTACCGGTGGCAACTCATTGAATCGGAACTATAATTGTGATATCTTTATGATTCATCGAATAGTTCCTTCAACTTTTCACCTTTCTCTTTTTCATTGCACGGTTTAGGCGCTAACTTCACCCTAATTACATTTTTCATTTTCGTGACCTTTTTTTGAATTCTACTTTTTTTCTGTACTGTATCATAGTTCTTAATTGTTTTCCTTTCTGTGTTGCTTTCTGATTTCCATCACTAATCTCTTCTGCTGTTGCTGATGTTTCCATCTCTTCCTTCTCTGCTTGTCTCTCACTCGATGTTGTTGTCATTTTTCTTCTATCCTCCTTTTTTTTCCTATCCTTTTACTTTCTCTTCTTTACTAATTGCTAGTATCGCTCTCTATTTTCTCTCTTCGTCTTTCTCGCTTAATTTTGCCGACATCTCGTTTCCTTTCTGCTCGTTCGCTTTTCCTCCTTTTGGTAAACTTTGTCTCTCCTCTACACATCTTTTTGTTTTCTTCATGGGACTCTTTAGTGGTGAGTCCTCGTTTCTTGTCTTTTCTTCCTCTTCAACTCTGTGTATCTTTCTTCCATATTTTCCTCTGGTCCCTGCTCTTCTACGACTTGCATCTATACCTCTCCTTGCTGTGCCATCTCCGTCCCCTCCTCTTCGTGTTTCTGGGGACACTTAGTTTTGATGTGTCCCCAGGTCTTCCCTCCACTAGAACTCTTAGCTTTGTCTCGTTCGGTAACGCTAATTTCTCTGCAATTTTGTGGAGGTCTGGTAAACTGATGTGGACCGTCACCTCAAGGTCGTATCCCCAACAGTTTACCTCCGTAATTCTTATGATTTTAAGTATTTTAGTTTCCTCTTCTGTATTATAGAGGATGGCTGCCATCAGCCACGTCGTGTCAATTTCTGGGGACACTCTACCAATCCTAACTCTGGCCGCACGTTTGCCACATTAGGTTGGTAGAAGTACCAACTCGGTGGATGCCAAAGGTACAGTGGAGTGTTTTATCGCTGCTTGTGCACTCGCGAAGCGTACCTCCACTGTGCCAAATTTCTTTCCTCTGGTGCAATACGTAATTTGCCTTTTGACTTCTTTCAAGCATTCTTCGATTGCCTCTGCTGCAGCTGTTTTAACTCTTTTTTGTAGAGATATACAGTGTTTTGTATATTACTCTCCTTTTTTCTGTTTTTTTTCTCCATAATTTCCTTGGGCGGCGTCAGTTTCAGGCTGTCTCCCTCCTTTCGTAACAATTCATTATATTTCTTCAAATTTGTGTCGTTCAGTCTAATTTCTCTTACTTGCTGGATATCTGCCATTAGACTATTCCCAGTTACTGCTGTATAACTGCCTGCTGGAACTGGTTGACGTTCCATAATGCTGTTATTCACAACATCACCCATAAATGGGGAAGAAAATAAAAATTCACAGGTAACAATAAATTTAACATTTCAGTAATACAGCAATTAAGTGCGGTAGACCTTCAACAATTTAAACAACAAGACTCACATGAAGCGAGCACACATCAAATGCAACAGGGAATCAAATGACTCGACTACAACACCACCGTCCTAATTTCTTTTATTGAGCACATGACTCTTATACAGAGGGGACAATAAAATGACATACGAAACAATACAATGGAGTACATAAATGCGCATACCTATGAAATTATAGATACAATGAAAAATGGGGATGGAACGACTTACCTGCCACCCATAAGCAGGCAGTTTCATTTTACTGTTTTTATATAACGTTTGTATCTGCTGGTTTTCCCTTTTTTTAAAAAAATTACGCAGTCACTAATTATTCAGTTCTTAAATTTCCTCACTTACCCTCATTTACACAAAATACTCCGTTAAATCGGCGGCAATTCATCAAAACGATACTGTACCAGTGTCACTTCTAACTTTTCAACCTTTCTCCTCTCTCTCTTTCCAACAGAACAGCTTTCAAATCTACATTGTTCTCGTTGGGTGACAATTTGATTCTAATTATATTCTTCATTTTCGCAATCTTTTTTTCTATCTCGACACTTTTTGTATATTGTATCATATTTCTTAATTGTTTTCCTTTCGTTGTCTCTCTCAGTTTTTCTTCACCAATCTCTTCTACTGTTGCTGGTATTTCTATCTCTGTATGTCTCTCATTCTTTGTTGCTATTTTTTCTCTTTCATCTTCATTTTTCTTCTGTACTTTCTCCTCAGTACATTATTTACATTTGACGGATATTTGCCCTCAACTTGTTTGCTGTTAACACAACATTTCGGCTGATATACCCTCCAGCCTTCATCGGGTGTCTTGGGGAAATTTCGAACCTGGGTTCTCATTCCTAAGGCATTTTTTGATGTTGTTATTATTATTATTATTATTATTATTGTTATTATTATTCAGTTCACTGCCTGGAATCGAACTCGGAATCTTGGGGTTAATAGCCCGCGCTCTTAACCACTACGCCATATGCCCATGGGCATATGGCGTAACATCGAAAAATACCTTAGGAATGAGAACCCAGGTTCGAAATTTCCCCAAGACACCTGATGAAGGCTGGAGGGTATATCAGCTGAAACGTTGTCTTAACAACAAACAAGATGTGAACAAATATCTGTCAATTGTAAAGAATGTAAATAATGTACATAATTCTTTATCTCTTAAATATAGAACTGTGTTTCACCTCCGTGCATGTTGTTCTTGGTAACGGTCTCTGTTTTATCCCTTCGACTTTGTCACTTACTTTTGTTGGCCTTTCAATTTTTTCTCTGCTCGTTCGCTTTTCCTTGTTTTACGCTCGGTTAAGGGGTTATGATCTACGTGGAAAAATTATAACATCGGCTGGGGCTTAAGGAGAGAGGAGACGCAGGTATGGGTCTTGTTTAATGATGAGCATATTCAGGGAATGGCATATATCAGTTTCGGGGCGTTTATACGTGTGTAGACGAGTGCGAGTTCGGAAGTATACTAGAATAGTTAAGTGGATGTTGAGGTAAAAAGATTTTAGCCAATTCCCCTCCATGTGGAATTTATAACTTCATCATACTTGGACTAAAAAACTTTCTACCAGTTGCATATATTTTTTTAATTTCGTTTCAGTTCGTTTTTCTTTTCTGACGTGATAAATGCTTCATATTCGTACATATGTGCACACGCCTATCACTTTCCTCTTCCTATGTAACTCACCTAATTTTCCTTTACCAGTTCGTCACCGTACTCGGTAAATTCCTTCCAACATATCCGATTTTTCAGCAGTGTTCTGCAATTCTTATATAACCTTTTCACAGATTTTCCTTTTTATTTTATCACTTATTTCTTTATTCTTAATTATGTTACCACTGCTTCGAATTGTAATTTGTTTTTCTATAATTTAAAATAAAAATTTTCTCTGACCCATTTTTTCTCTTTGAATTCTCAACTTTTCTCTAACTTTCGCTTCTTTTGTTCATACCTGAGTTTTACTCAGCTCCACATGACATAAAAGTTTTGCGGGCGTGTCGAACATGTCCATCCCTTCAGATGCTTGGAATTTAAACTTTAACGAGGTGGAAGCGCCATGCACTCTCACGAAAATTTGAGTCATGCAGAGCAGTTAGACTCTTATTAAATGTATGTTCCTCCAGACGTTTTGAGTGCTACTTTCCTTAGTATGTTCACTTACTTGTAGAGTGTGTATGTATGTATGTATGTATGCATGTATGTATGTATGTATGTATGTATGCATGTATGTATGTATGTATGTATGTATGCATGTATGTATGTATGTATGTATGCATTATGTATGTATGTATGTATGTATGCATGTATGCATGTATGTATGTATGTATGTATGCATGTATGTATGTATGCATGTATGCATGTATGTATGTATGCATGTATGTATGTATGTATGTGTGTATGTATGTATGTATGTATGTATGTAT
>NC_068989.1:68218631-68221847 GCF_001194135.2 Octopus bimaculoides | reverse complement strand
TATGTATGCATGTATGTATGCATGTATGTATGTATGTATGTATGTATGCATGTATGTATGTATGTATGTATGCATGTATGTATGTATGTATGCATGTATGTATGTTTGTATGTATGTATGCATATATGCATGTATGTATGTATGCATGTATGCATGTATGTATGTATGTATGCATGTATGTATGTATGCATGTATGTATGTATGTATGTATGCATGTATGTATGTATGTATGCATGTATGTATGTATGCATGTATGTATGCATGTATGTATGCATGTATGCATGTATGTATGTATGTATGTATGCATGTATGTATGTATGCATGTATGTATGTATGTATGTATGTATGCATGTATGCATGTATGTATGTGTATTGATAGAGACAATTATATTACCAAGTAAGACGTTGGTTTCAAATTTTGGTACAAGGCCAATAATTTTAGGAGAGGGGCAAGTCGATTACATCGACTAAAGGTACTTATTTTACAGAACCCCAAAGGATGAAAGACAAAGCCAGCTCTGGCGAAATTTCCAAACAAAACGTTAAGACGAACAAAATGCCGCTAAATATTTTAACAGACGCCCAAACAATTGCACCCGCTCGCCGCCTTATTACCAAGTAAAATATTAATGCAAGAGACACAAACACACATAATACTTTATACAATAACATTGCTCCAATTGTTAGAATGTTTTATACGAATAATTCTTGTATTTTGAAACGCACAATTTGTAGCGATTGCATCGCAAGAAATGTCAGTAGTTTTCCTTAAAGATAATTAGATTAATTTCTTGGCAGATATAAATTCCTTAAATGGCCTGTTCAAGAATCAGGAAGTATCTGAAGCTATATTTAAGAAAGTAATCTTCTAGAAGTACCGATAAGGAAATTATTCGTGTAACAAATATAGTGCCTTAACACACACCAAAAATATAATATTTTGCTACTCAAATTTGATGGTAATACAATATGTTTTCAAAGTGTGAGCCAATAAATGAATAAAGAAAGAGAATTTAAAGATTGTTGATTTAGTCATTCCATGTAACTAGAATGATGTAATAAGTATTTCAGCTTAGTACTTTTCTTTTTTTAAAGTCAAATTTGTTAACGACAGTGATGACACTCCTCTTATGTAAGTTCAAAATTGCTTAAACTGTACAGGAACTTTAATTCTCAACAAAAAGAGAAAAGTGAATGCAGTAAGACCAATAGTGAAAAGTGTTTGGAAGAGTGATATTGACTCCAAACACCAACGCCGCGGGCAGAGCTTTCATTAGAAATCCTGTTGTTCCGAGCTCGAAAAACTCCATGGCTCTTTATGCACGTGTCTTTTACCACAGGCTTGGGCGACGGGTTGAAGACCATCTTTGCACTGAAATTCGATTTCTAGAAACTGTGATATACTATCTATCTATCTATCTATCTATCTATCTATCTATCTATCTATCTATCTATCTATCTATCTATCTATCTATCTATCTATTTATCTATCTATCTATCTATGTGTGAATGTATCTGTGTGTGTGTGCATGTATGTATGTATATATGTATGTATGTATGTATGTATGCATGTATTCATGTTTGTATATATGTATGTATTGTGAGGCGAAAGTTGTTGCAGTCAATGAAAAAGCAGTTATTGTCCTGCTGCATCTCGGTGTCTCTTGAGGTTTTGAGTGCACGGTTGTCTGCGAACAGGAGGTCGCGCACAGTGTCCTCTTCTTTCTTGTCTTGGCCTGTAGTCTTCGCAGGTTAAAGAGGAGGGCGTATGTCAGGTGGGCTGGCCACTTTGTTCTTACTCCTGACACGCAATTCCCCAAGGAACTGTTTTGGAGCGAAATCGCGGAAGGTAAGCGAACGCAGGGCTGACGGAAAAGAGTGCTTCAAGGGCAAACTGAAATCTTCACTGAGGAACACTGAGATTAATCCCGACACCGGAAAAAAACGCAAACGCAAGAACGCTCTGCCTGATGAAGCTGCACCACTAGAGATAACACTACGGACAGAACATGATATGGAAATGGTGTAAATGATACATATGAAAGGGTCACAAAATTAAATTCAAATATATTTAAAAAATGATATCGATCCTCCATTGTCTTATTGACAGTGGAACAGAGGACTTTTAAGCCAAATCAACTGTCCATTAGGGAAATATACAAATAATTTTATTTTAAAATTATGAGCATGATTTCGGTTTATAAATAAAAGAGTTGAATTCATCATGCCTGGTATGAGTTGGTTTATAAGTTTACTTTATCAGGGCTGTCCCAAAGGTAGGGCAATAAAAACAGTTATAAAGTATTATAACATTCTAATGATTGATAGAAATATATGATTTATATCTTCTATTCCAGTCCAAAATATAAATACTGTATGATAATATTCAGTATAATTTTTAGTTGGTACGTTGATTCTACAGACGCGCCTTACACTGCTTTATATCATACAGAAAAGAGAAGTAAAACAGAAATGCAGAGAAAGAGTTGACATAAAAAGCTACAGTCGATGAGGAATGTTGAATTTGACAAACCGTGTTAGGGGTAAGGGTAAGATAAAAACAATATGTACTCAATGCAAGTCAAACAAATGACGCGCTAGCACATACACGCTCTCTCTCTCTCTCTCTCACCCCCCCCCCCCCGCACACAAACAAACAAACGAATAAACACTGGTATAGAGATATATTTATAGTTTAAGTGGTAGAATACAATTCATGGGAGATAGTAGAAGGAGGGAAGGAAACAGTAAGTTTATATAATCTCTACACATTTGTTACTCGGTGTTTTCGTTTTATCTCCATGTTTTTTTCTTCTCAACCCTTTCTGTCAAAAACCATAAGTTCGAAACGTCAATAACTTTTCCATTCTACCCGAGCGTTAAACTAATACACTGGCTTGTTGTTCCCTCACCTATATATATATATATATATATATATATATTCCTTTATTCTTTATTCTTTATTCTTTTATATGTTTCAGCCCTAAGGCTGGTGGCCTTGCTGGAGCACCACCAGTGCAATCACCTTTTCAATGGTCAATCTTGTGTGATTGGTTTTTGGTGAAGAAAGGAGTTCGATAATGCAGCCCGCTTGTATGCATATTGAAGTCATACAGTATTAAATGCCTATTTCAGCCGGTCTTACCAATCGGTTTCAAACTGACTATGAAGTAATAGGATTTTAGATAAGAGTGCGTGGTATTATTTAACCATGTT
>NC_068989.1:68214379-68217525 GCF_001194135.2 Octopus bimaculoides | reverse complement strand
TATATATATATATATCTGAGATTGTATGCTGTGTATAGGACAATAAATTAACCAATGAAATTCCATCTTTTTCAATTTTACAATATTGAAATGAACTAATACTTTCATGCGTTACGCAATCATCAGGTTTATGTAACGACAATTGTGTTCTACAATTGACAACTATATCGTTGCTATTATGTTAAACTGTCGTATGTCCAAATTTGGCTAGATGCGCTTTATTTTCAAAATTTAATTTTGCTTGCAATAGCCGGTTCGTTTGGTCAAACTATCATATTTCCAGTTGCTTCAGATCAAAATTGTCGAAGTGTAGTGTAACAGTTTAGCATTTTTCAAAAGTGTAGTAAATCCCCCATACCACAGCTTTGCAAAGATATTTCCGACTGAAAATATCATATATGCATGGAGATACGATTTCATGCACCCAACAAAGTATTATTGTTAAGCTGAAACTGTTGCGAATGTAAAAAGAAATGGAATGGTGAAACTATTTTTTCGTTTTCTGAAGAAGTAACGTTTTGGACTTACGACATTTTTACATAATAGCAACGATATATATATGTATATATCAGGTCATTAAGATATAATGACCGAATGTTTTATCCTGACAATTCTTTGTTTTACAATATTGAATAGGTACATCACTTTTCGAAATGCAATTCATAGTGTATGATTATATTGTGAGTTTTCTCTGGTAAATCTATTTTTGTGAAGCTATGGATAAATCAAAAATTAGTGTTGTTTATCAATATGAGTTCCGTCAGGGAACAATGCATCCAAGACAGCTCTAAACATCAATGAGGTGTTTGGTGAAAATGTGACGAATGAGCGCTCTGTACATCGATGGTTTGAGAAATTCTGGTCTGGTGACTTTACTCTTGAAAATCATCTCCCTGGTAGACCTGAGACCAAGTTGGATGATGATGAGCTGGGAACTGCAGTAGAAGCGGATACATCTCAAACTACGCGTGAGTTAGCATCAAGGTTTGATGTTTCAATTCCAACTGTATTGGATTATTTGAAAGAAATCGGTATGGTAAAAAGATGGACAAGTGGGTACCACGCGAAATGCCACTTAGCATTTTGCCCGACGTGCTAACGATTCTGCCAGCTCGCCGCCTTAATAACAACAACAACAACAACAACAACAATAATAATAATAATAATAATAATAATAATAATAATAATAACGCCCGGATGCAGTACCAGGCAGTGGCTCTCATGGCTTCTGATCTTAATTGATTGGAAGTGTTATCATGTACATAGTTTTGGCTTGGTATAAAAGATGGGCTACAGCAAATATTCTACTTAATACCACAGATTTGCTTGTCAGTTGTTTGATCTTAACCATTTGAGCATGTCCCTTGATGGCTGGCGATGTGTGCATCTCTGATCATGAGCAGAAGTAGTGGGGGAGCATCATAGCCATGTGTTGAGAGGAATTCTTTGGGGTTTGAATAATTCACCTTTGGAAACATGGGTGTTTTGCTCAACATCCTTAAACGAACCTTATTCAGGGACCTTTTGAGTGGGACAGGCTACTCGACCTGAAGAAAATTCTAACTGGGCCCCACCTGCACGGTCATGCACTGTTTATCTTGATGAGATCACTGTGTCGCGTACATATGGTTGTGATGCATGTGCCTGGTGTACCCTTATCAGACGGGTAGTCATGATTGGTATACTGGGCTTCGTATATTTTACCCCAGTGTCATTTTGATGGCAAGCACTGCTCTCCCACTCAATAATAATAATAATAATAATAATAATAATAATAATAATAATAATAATAATAATAATAATAATCCTTTCTGCTAAAGGCACCAGGCCGGAAAGTTTGTTGGCTGGGTGGCTTATTCGATTACATACATCTCGATACTTGACTGGTATTTAGTTAATCGACCTCGAAAGAATAAAAAGGGAAAGTTGACCTCGGTAAAGTTTGAACTCAAAACGGACGAAATGTCACTAAGCACTTTTTCCAACGGGCTAAACATTCTCTCTGCTTGTCGGGTTAATAATAATTATGATGATACTGAATATGACAATTATAATTATTATTAGTATTATTTGTTTATTCATAATATGCACACCAACAATATTACGAACGTCTACCAAATACATGTTGAGACATATTTAAGCGAGCACTCAAAAACATTAACAATGAATTTAATTACAGTATTTCCCATAATTTAAAACGGCGAGTAATTGAAAAACAGATGTTTAGCAAATTTCAATTATATTTTTCAACGTAAAACGCTTGTATATTTCTAAGAAATAAGTATCCTTAATATTTTTATTTTGATGCTTTCAAAAAACACGTGATATTTATAAAACAAGGTGATATTTTTGAATGCTTTTTGAAATGCTACTTTCAGAGAAACGTTTTATCATTGGCACTGTGTCGGCTAATGCGGATTCCAGCACTCTATGTTACATACCAAATGAACAAAAGGATTTCTATGAAGAATACACGAAATCGATTATCTTTTATTTTATCGTGTATAGATGCATACATAGGCACCCACACTCCTAGTGCATGAACGAGTGTATATATACACACACATGCACGCACGCACACACACATGTATATATAGATTATACACGTATATTTATGTGTATGTATGTATATATACATACATACATACATATATATATATATATATATATATATATATATATACTTTATTAAAAATTTAAGCCTATTTACCACCTTGCTTCGCATCTATCTATCTAAAACCGTTTAATTCGAAGATTTATTCATGTTTAACAACTGAATGAATTTAATAAAAGCATCTAAATATAAAACATCATGAAAATTGTTCAAACCGATGTACTTCTTGAGCGACACATTTTTCCATTCGAGTCAATACAGAATTACAGATAGTATTTATGGAATATTTATTTACTGTTGGGTGACTTTTGGCCAAACTTGTATAAAGGAAGAAAGAGAGGAGGAGGGATAAAATTTATTCCCGCTGAAACGTGGACGTTCTGTTAGAACAAACTTTACTGCGGTAGATACCATGAGAGAAACTCTCACACAGGCTTTTGGTAAAAAGTGCACGCTTGTTTATATCGCTAGTAGGGAGATAAATTTGCTCAATATATATATATATATATATATATATATATATATATACACA
>NC_068989.1:68210686-68214369 GCF_001194135.2 Octopus bimaculoides | reverse complement strand
GAGAGAGAGAGAGAGATAGAGAGAGAGAGAGAGAGAGATGGAGAGAAGGTAGGATATGTGTGTGCGTGTGAGCGAGTATGTATATGCGTGTTTGAGATACAGATATAAGCATATAATTTTCATGCGGTTCATAACTTATTTGGCAAGAACTAAAGTATACTACTACACTCCTTTTATCTCAGTCTTCGTGTCCACATTGAATTTAATATCAGTGGATTGTGTGCAGAAATATTCCTAAATGCTCCTATATTAAATATATAAATACATGAACATATATCGATCGACCGACTATGTATCAACATGTATATATTTACTATATTTAAACATAAACACACACACGCGCGCACACCCCCACAAACGCACACACATGCACACACACACATGCACACACACACATATGTATATGAATATAGGAGTGAGAGAATTTATAGATAAATGCACTTGGAAGAGGGCATATTTCATGCTTTAAACGATTAATTCTTACATAATACATATATTCCGTTCTGTGTTACATGAGGCATCTTGAAATATATTAACAGCAATGATATATATTGTACAAAGATGTGAATTTATGGATTCACTATTCAGACGAAATAACCGTTTCTTATTTCTTCTTATCATTCTCTTTGTTAAGTTAATACCAAGATTATCTGTGAGTCTTTTTGCATTTCAGTAAGCAACTTACAGTGTAAGACATATGCGATTATAAGAATTTGATTTACTATATAAACCAACTTTTAAAAAAAATCATCCGTCTTTTTTTATTCTATTTCTTACTTCCTTCTTGTATTTATTTCAATGATGTTACAATAACAATCTTGACTAATGAAGCAATTAAATAATGGAAACATGTGAGGCTTAACCAGTTTTGTACGTTTTCTAAATCTCATACGTTTGACAGGTGTCATCTGCTTGTCAATCAGTCACTTTAATTCGATTGAATGTGTATGCCATTCTCAGAACAATATTAAAGAATCTATGCACATAGAACATTGACACTGAAGTGCTCAATGAAATGGAACCAAAGTATATTGAAATACAGCGTGAATATTTACCACTAGCCACATTATTGTAACAAATGAATAAAACATTTTCGTTTGTATCATAACATGAATAAAAGAAAACATTGCAGGCGTTTCTTATTTTCCGCTGGAAATATTTATAAATGTATGTAAATAATATAATTAACGTTGTATGTAAACATGTGTGTTTGTGTGTGTGTGTGTATATATATATATATATATATAAGACTAAGAAAAAGAGAAGCAAATTTCAAAGGTCGATATTCATATTCATTGAAACCTCAACTTTATACAATTCGACATTTCTCCTTAAACAGATGTCATAACCTGGTTTTGCTCTTTGAATAATAAAAGGAAAACCCGCTTTATACAATTCGACATTAGTAATTACTACCAATATATTAAACCTGATTTAATCGACAAAGCAATTACTTTAGGGGAAAATTTTACCAGTATTACACCTTTAGAGAAAATATTATTTTTACCGCAAGGAAAACACTGATATTCTTCAGAAATAAGACTTGGACCCGATGTGACCTTCATGAGGACTTTGATGCTACAATGAGAAAGCTCAGACTCTACCCAGGTCACAGATATTGTTGGCCTATTCTTACTCTCAAAACTAAGGAAGAATTCCCTAACATCAACGGAGGTCTGTATAGTGACGATGCATAGCAAGTACGACTGATTTTAAGATTAGATATAGGGCACACACAAATTCATTTATCAATCACGCAACAAAAACTTCAACCACACTAGTTACTCACATCAATAAATTAAAAATGCGCAATAAAGAATTCAGTCTAGATTGATCTATCATAATGGGAACCACACCATAATATACACATACTAAAAATTGCAATTTATGCACGAAGGAGGCGATCCACAAACTCCGTGCCATAAAAAAATCCCCACTTACTTAATAAGATACCAGATGTCATAATTACTTGTAGACATAAATATCTTTCAACTTTTAAATTCTTCCTCAAAAATATTTAGCCTACGGGATTTTAATCTAGTCACCCCACATATTTTGGATTCATCTTAAGATACTATTATATATAGCATCATAATGTATCTTAAAATGTAACTTTAATTTTAATTATATCCTCCATGTGAACAGTATGGTCCGAGAAAGCATTCGTTTCTTAAAAATTCTCAAATCTTTCATGTCTCTTAAAATTCTAACAATTCTTTGAATCTTTTAAATCTGATGAGAGAAGTATAGATAATTGCTATGGCTGGAGTTAGCTCACACATACCAACAATATCTTCCCGAAATGGCCGTCAGACATTGCACCTATTCAGGATTCCTCTTAAATCATTTTACTAACTTTCTCATCTACCTTCCTCATGTGTACGTTCTGAGTTCAAATTCCGCTGAGGTCGACCTTACCTTTCACTGTGTCTGGGTTCCGATAAAATAAGTACCAGTTGAACACTGGAGTCGATGTTATCGACTAAGCCACCCCCGCCTAACTTGGTGACTTTGTGCCAAAATTTGAAACCATTATTATTATTGTTATTATTATTATTGAATTTATTGTTGTTGTTTTTGTTGTTCTTCTTTTTCTTCTCTTTCGTATTCTTCTTCTTGTTATTAATGATGGTGGTACTTTCTGTAGTATAGTAGTAGTAGTAGTAGTAGTAGTAGTAGTAGTAGTAGTAGTAGTAGTAGTAGTAGTAGCAGTAGTAGCAGCAGCAGCAGCAGTTTCTAAAGATATACCAAATATTCGTCATCTTTGATCTCTGTAACACTGAAGATTACGATAAGCCTCATCTGCAGTCGTAGCAGTTGGCAGTAGCATTTTGGAATGGTTCCAATTATTGAATAAGAAGACAATTGATACATTCGTACAAGATGTACGTAGCAAATTACAAATTTATTTTATAATAATTCATCAGCTTTCACATTTATATCGAAATATTAGAACGCTTTCGTACTTTTTCACTGATTTCATATTACAGCAGCAGAATTATCGTTCGCAAAACTTTCCATATTTAGCAATTTTTATAATCTTTTACTTATCAATGGAAATAATGCATCATGTCACTGTAGATATATAATTTCGATTGATTTGCTGCATATCTTCACAAATGACAATGCGTATTATTTCTATCATTTAATCATAATAATTCTGATTAGATTAATCAACACACATGATTAATCTGGCACGACTTTGTGTCTGACATTTTGTCGCTATCAGATGATCTTTCACAGAATACTTATTAAAACATATTTATGCCAGTTGTATATTAGGTAAACACCAAAAGACATTCGATGCAATCATTTACTCATATAACAATTGCTATTATTCTAAAAACAAGTTCCCTAAAATGATGGACGTTTTCCGAACAATATTCAAGGTTGAAGACAGAAACCAGAAGAAGCTGAATGATTGAAATCAGAAATAGACTGCGAATTTCAATTGCCATACTGTGTATATATCTATATTTGTTAAGGGTTAGTTTTTAATACTTTTCTCGCTACATTGTGTGTTCGTTTTTCTTTTTTTCCATCTGTGATTTTATTTTTGATATTCTATATAAATGAAGACATTTCCTTCGTCTGGCTGCTTTTCTTTCTACAAAACGAGAAGTTACATTGCGGAACTGTTATTTCAACGAGTTGTATCTATTTATCATCCGACGAGATACATC
>NC_068989.1:68208545-68209071 GCF_001194135.2 Octopus bimaculoides | reverse complement strand
GTCACAGACTGTGCACACAAAAAGGTCCTTGTCATTCACCTTCTCAGTCTTTACATTTTTCCTTAAATATCTCTTGAGCCCTGCTTGCATCATCCTGGCCTCTTCAAATACTTTCACTCCACTCCACACCCTTGTTCGCCATCCAACTCGATCTGAAGCGAGGACTTCTATATCTTTTGGAGCCATTCCAATTGACTTCATAGCAGTCCTTATGCCATCCTTAAACCTTTTTTTAGGTTTATGCCGATAACGTTTACCCTCTGCAAGCTCACCATATATATATATATATATGTATATATACATACATACTTACATATATCTCTTCCGATGGTTGTCCCTTGTCGTAATGGAAGAGCTTGTATATTCTAATGATTCTAAGAGCGATACCAGCCCGCGAGCATATGGCGTAGTGGTTAAGAGCGCGGGCTACTAACCCCAAGATTCCGAGTTGTATTCCAGGCAGTGACCTGTATAATAATAATAATAATAATAATAATAATAATAATAATAATAATAATAATAATAA
>NC_068989.1:68203600-68208535 GCF_001194135.2 Octopus bimaculoides | reverse complement strand
ATAAGAAGAAGAAGAAGAAGAAGAAGAAGAAGAAGAAGAAGAAGAAGAAGAAGAAGAAGAAGAAGAAGAAGAAGAAGAAGACGAAGAAGAAGAAGAAGAAGAAGATCGAAAAATACCTTAGGAAACTGAACCCAGGTTCGAAATTTCCCCAAGACACCTGATGAAGACTGGAGTGTAAATCAGCCGAAACGTTGTGCTAACGACAAACAAGATGAGGCCAAATATCCGTTAAATGTAAGTAATGTAAATAATGTATCTGTAGAGATAACCGTAACAAATAATGTTAAAGGCGCATTGCTAACGCAGTAGAACGCGATATTGACTTATAAAAACGTTTAGTATACTTTACAGTATATCATAGTTGCATACAGAAATACTGCGTCCCAACAAGTCATTAGTATTTACGTACCTTCTTCCAGGAATGCGTTTAATATGGAAATTGGTACATCCAATAACTAAACACCGTTGTATGTAGTGGTTATTCAAACAATGTGTTCGAGGATGATTAAAGGGTTGGATGAGTGTTGATGAATGGACACAAACCCTCCGAAATAAGGCTTATACCCTCAATATCTTATTCTCATCTTCGAGCCCATTGTTTATTTACATCTGACGTCTCGTATACGAAATGTTGCAAAAATCAGTGCTGTCTATAATTTCTATAGAATATTTGTAAAGATAAACTTAACAAGCAATGAATGTTTGTTTATACGTATAGAAAGAACAAGAGTCATTTTATTAACATCTTTTCATGTGATCAATATTTTTTACTAGTGTTGACGACTGTTGGATTTTTGGTGTGCTACTGACAATCTACAAAGTAATATTTAGTACAAGTAAGATTTATGTGTGAAGGCGCGTGGCTTAGTTATTAGGCTGTTGCAGTGAAGATCACTAGATTGTGGGTTAGATTCCGTGAGTGGGCGGCGCGTTGTGTTCTTGAGCAAAACACTTTATTTCACGTTGCATCAGTCCTCCCTTTCGATCAGTGGCGAATGTTGGTCTGCTCGCCTAACCAGCGGGGTTAAAACGATGCAAACGCATCGCTACCAGTCATGTGTAACGACACCTGAGAGTCTCGTCGTTCACGTGATCACGTGAAGACTTTTGCTGCACACTATGGACTAAACTAAACAACTGTATATAAGTCTTCTATGATGGGTGCTGTAACAAATGTAGCATTGAAGATGTTCGCCTTCCAACTATATTGTGCCTAGTTAGATTTATTCAAGGCGAATATCTTCTACCTTATAAAATCCTTGTGAGTGAAATTTGACAGATGGAAACATTTTGGATGCTCGTTGTTCGGACTGTCCCTATTTGGTAGTGATAGAGGTAGTCTGTAGTCCGGTTAAACACCAGGAGAATAATTTGTTTGAAGGTTTTGAACAGGGTCTGGTCGATGGTAATTTACTCCATTGAAAAGGTATGACGGGCGGATTATTTTTTACTTTAATGATGCTATTTAAAACATCAGAACAGATCTGGGTTAAACAACAACAACAACAATAACAGAGAATAGTATACAACGTTGTGTAATTTGTGTGTATAGTATTACACCATTTTATATCATGTAATTGAAGTTTGCACCGTGTGCCTGTTTGTCAATATGAAAAGGCATGAAAAGCTTATCAACTTCCTACAGTGATTATTACAGTTCCATTACTTATCTTTCCATTATCTCTGCAAATGTTTTATATTAACCGCCTTAAAATACACAAATTTACGATAAGTTAAGCTAAAAAATAATGATAAATGTATTACTTAATAAGATTAAGGTGATTAGGGAAATGGATTGTCAAAATTGTTAGAATGTCGGGAAATGTTTTGCAGTTCAAATGCCATTGATGTCAACCTTACATTTCATCCATCCGCGGACGATAAAAGAAAGTATCAGTTAAATACTGGTTCGATGGTATCAACTCACATCGTCCCCTCGTAACTGCTGTTCTGGTACTTAAATCAGAATCCATTTATTAATTAGGTGAAAGTAAGGAACAAATAATTATCACTTCCGATTATTCTTAAAATAGGAACAATATGTTTTTATCTTCGAGAACTTGGAAATGTATAATTATAGCAAGATTACTGTATTCGTATTCTACTATTCGTGTTTTTTACACCCTGCTTCCTTATTACGGTCAGCTGAATATTTTTACAACCGAATAAAATGTTTGTATGTCAGTCATGAGCACAAAAACTTTTCAACTATTCATTTCGTTGAACCGATGGAATAATTAATGCTGATATTGCCCTATTTCGACATATATGTTCAAATCAGGGAATGTAATGTGAATAAAATTAAACATTTTTCATTGCAGATTTCTCTGACATATAATTATAAGACCTTATTTGATAATACATCCAAGTATGCAATTAGAAGTGAAAAACAAACAGGAAAATTAAACGGTGTCAAAATAACAGTAATTGGGAAATTCGGAAAACCGTAATCTATAAAAACATAGTAATTATGACAATGATTCCAGCAAAACAAAAATTAAGACTCAAAATTGAAGAATCGATTTTCAGTGTAACCTTTTAACCCTTGCTTATCATCGATCTTTGCTTGTTATTTGTTGTTTATTTTTAAATACTCTATAAATGTATCGGAAGAGGAAATAATGTCCGCGACAATCAAAACATATCAAATCGGAATAAATATGTAAAGTTCTAATGCATCATTTAAAATCAACAGATGTTCTGCCACATCACGGACGGATACAATTCCATTGTGTTATAGTATATATTAAAGTCAACTTAACGGAAATTTGTCATTCCATGTTGATGAAGCGTGTGTGTAGTCATGTTTGCACGTCTTTGTGAAATGAAGCCTAAAGTCTTTTTTTTATGTCTTCATTAAACATCTTGGCTGAAAATAAAGAATCTTGCACGACTTCGTTGAAAATAAAATCTATTTCAACGTCAAACGATATTCATTTTCATTTCTCATTAGTCTTTCAATTCAAAATAACTGAAAATCAGAAGGTATATTGAAAGTACACATTTTTAAATGTACGAATCGTAAAAATTCTGTGCATTGACTAGATAGAACTAAGATTCACGCGTTACTGCTACTAACACGATCGATTCCGCTGTGTGTATGTGTGTGTGAGAGAGAAGCGAATTTTGACTATCTATTTATAATAATAACTGATGTAAATGTTGGCTGATTTCGTCCATTTCGCTTTACATCGTATAGAGAGAGAAGAAAGGATAAACGAAAGATAGAGTTAACGTAAGAAATAAAAGATGAGAGGAGAGAAAGAATCATAGAGGTAGAGGATAGAGGTTTTATTTTAAGGTAATATATATTTTTTTCTGTTGAAAATTTTGTGTTCATTTCATCATTTTGTTTAAGCACCAAGAACTTTAAAAATATAGTTAAAATATAATTATTGTATGTAAGCCATATTTCTTGATATTACTCATGGTAGGAAAAGTTTACTTCGAAAGTTACCCGTCAACGAAGGGTGACAAATAATGTTTAATTGGCAAATGACGTACTGCTAATTACAAACAACATCAAGACGGCGAGCATGCATCCGAATCTTTAGCACGCCAGACATATTGCTTAGCGGCATTTCGTCCATCTTTACGTTCTGCAATCAAATTCCACCGAAGTCGATTTTGCCTTGCATCGCTTCGGAGTCGATAAAATAAGTACCACTTGGGTACGGAGGTCGATGTAATCGACTTACTCCAACACCTGAATTGCTGACCTTGTGCCACAATTTGAAATCAATTATATATCAACTTAGTTTCGATTTATGAATGATGTAAATTCGTTTCACTTATGCGACTAATATAGGCAACGAAAGAGTAAATATCAATCAGTGTAAATTTTTTGTGACTTCCTCCTTAATTCACAAACCATATCCAATTTTATGTAAGTAGCGAATTGTTAATTTTATTTTTGTGGAGACAGAAATAACACAGTTAACATAAGATGCATCTTTAATGTTTCTAAAATATATTTCATCTGCTCTACCACACATAAATATATCACCAAATGAAAGTTTCATTCTCATATTTATGATAATACGAAAAGGGTAAACAGACTAGAATACAAATCGGTGTGATGTGCGGAATCCTTTTACGTGACCCAGTTAACAGGAACTGAGAATTAGATTTCCTTTGTATCGCGCTCACTTAAATTTCAGCTAAATTTTCATTAACTAAAACTGAATATATTTCACTGCATTTTCATTACAAAGTCAGTAGATATGCATGGTTCATATATCAGATGACGTCACAAATGCTGTTCTATAAATTATGATTCTCTGACATAGTCACATATGTTGTCTTTGCCGGTCAAGATATTTCTGTTTTCCCTACTTAACTACCACACCTGGAGATAGATGTCTAACTTACGTAATATTATGTTACTGTAAGGACCATCCTGCCAATGCTGAAATAAAAAGGCAATAAAATCACGTACTTTCCAAGGTAAATTAAACTAACAGCAACGGTTTACTTTTCTCGGATTTCAAGTCTCCACTAAAAGTATATTTTTAGTATTTTAAAATGTGTTACGTTTTAAACAGGCTATAAAACAATACTTAAAAGAATACGATGAATTTGTGCAAACTTGCTATTTCAGGTACTTATAACATCGGCGCACGCATAGATGTGTGATACCAACTATACGGTGCCGAGTTCAATCGACAGGCTAGCCAAAACCTTCTGAATGGATTTGGTCGACGGAAACTGAAAGAAGCCGTCTGTTTCAGGGGATTAGTGGAGGGGAGGTACGACCACGATCTCGGGGTAAACTTGGGCGTCGACGAGGAATACCTGACCCGCCTCTTCAAGACGACTTTCGGGCCGGGACCTATGGACAACTTCCAGAGATCCCTGGCCTGGCAGAGCTATCGAGAAGCGCTACCCGTTCGGGATAGGATCTACAGGCGTGGCTCGAGAAACACGGGGCCGACT
>NC_068989.1:68200794-68202428 GCF_001194135.2 Octopus bimaculoides | reverse complement strand
TACAGCTTGGCACCAGTTACGTCGAAACTCATTTCTACTGCTGAGTGAACTGGAGCAACGTGAAATAAAGTGTCTTCCATGTTTAACAGTTGGAAAAAGGTAGTCTGGTTCAAATGCTTCTTTTGGCTGTCTCCACACATATACTCGGACAGTGTTCAGAAATAAGGTAAAGGATGACACGTTCGAGAAAATAACAGTTATCCACTGCTCTAGGGACCACTTCTGTAGGTTTTTACTCCACTCTAAACGCTTTGCAACATTTGTTTTTGAAGGTAGTGGTTTTCTGATTGCTGCCCTCCCGTGAAATCCGACTTTGTACAGCTCCCGGCGAACAGTTTGGTAGAAGCTGGGTTCTGGAGGTGGTCATTAAGCTCTGCAGTAATTTCGGGAGCTGTACTTTTGTGATCCTTTCTAACAATTCGCACAAGAGTCCGACGGTCCCTATCTGAAAGTTTTGGTTTTCTTCTGGAGTTTTGTTTCGACAAAGAGGTTTTTCCATCTTTCTCAAAGGCTGTCATTATTTCGAGACAGTACTTCTTGATACACCAAACATTTTGGCTGTTTTCGCTACGCTAACGCCTACTATGCGAGCACCAACAATTTGACCTCTTTGAAAGTCCGAGAGATCTGTCATTTTAATGAATTTCAATTAGCTTTTTCTGATGATAGGGTAATATTGTTTATTACCATGGCGGTGAGCTGGCAGAATCGTTAGCATGCTGGGCGAAATGCTTAGCGGTATCTCGTCTGCCGTTACGTTCTGAGTTCAAATTCCGACGAGGTCGACTTTGCGTTTCATCCTTTCGGGGTCGATAAATTAAGTACCAGTTACGCACGGTGATCGATGTAATCGACTTACTCCGTTTGTCTGTCCTTGTTTGTCCCCTCTACGTTTAGACCCTTGTGGGCAATAAAGAAATAAGAATCGTTCGTCTTTATGTTCTGAGTTCAAATTCCATCGAGATCGACTTTGCTTTTCATCCTTTCAGAGTCGATAATATAAGTACCAGTTGAACACCGGGTTCGATGTAATCAACTTACTCTCTTCCACCAAACTGTAGGGGGTGCCAAAATCTGAAACCAATATTCTTTATTACCATAGCAACATGAAAGCGGTCAAATATATTTCATTAGTAATAAACCATTCGACACTTCTTCATCACCATAGCAGCAAAAGACGAGACAGAACTAGCGTTCTTTGAGCAAGCAATAAAGCCACAATACTTAAAATAATTATTTCCCATTAACGGTATGATATTTCCTATATGCATATATATATAAACAGAATACTTTTGCAAACTTGCATTTCATCGGAGGTGAATTTTATTCCGCCGAAAGGTCAACATAAATATTTCATGACTCGACAGTTCCAAGCATTACATTTCAGCGCCGACAATCCAGAGAAACGCACACACCCTCACGCACACGCACGTATGCACACATACATACATACATGCATACATACATACATACATACATACATACATACATATATACATACATACATACGTATGTGCGTATGTACGTACAAACATACATATATAATTACATACATACGCACATGGATATCATAATACAAAACATGCGTGCGCACATTTATACTTACTTATATATATATATATATATATATATAT
>NC_068989.1:68197612-68200474 GCF_001194135.2 Octopus bimaculoides | reverse complement strand
ATATATATATATATATATATATATATATATATATATATATATAAGTATCATTAAACGTAAGACGGCATTAATTTTATCTATTTTCTTTGACGTTTATTCAAAATTGCTGAACTTCATGTTCATTGCCAACGATGTTCGGAGTTTAACAGTCATAGAAGAAGGTTATGAAAGGTAAAACTAAATAAATTAACACCCAGGAGGAGAGTTTATCAGAGAAAAGTCGAGAGCACATTTTATTAAATAGATTTTGATGTCCTTTTGCTGGATAATTTGAAAATGAAAAATAGTCTTGGCGTTAAGGCTGAAGACAAATGCTAAGATTGCATCGACATTAATTGAAGTTTATGCGAAATTCTTATGATGCATAGCCATGTGCCGCAGTTTCCAGTCACTGCAATGAAGTTGACATTTTCCAATATTCGTGAGATATCTAGTGCAGCTAATGATGCCTTGAGGAGAGTAATCCGAAAGAGAAAATTTTGTTTGCTAGATGACACAATTCTATTTCTTAGCAACGAACTGTTTAGCGACGTAACAAAGTTAATGGCGAACCAATTCCAGCATTTCATAATTTAAGTGGTGTTATCTGAACGTTTATGTCTAACATAAAGTGTTGGAGTATTTTTAGTTTCAGATTCTTTCCTTGCGGTTGCTATCAAATGTTCATCAGAAATACAAACAATGGCTGGAAAGCGATATATTTGAAATTGTGCTACACCTCTTCTGTTATCTCTAAGCTATTTGTATGAACTATGAAATAGATGTATTTCCAACCGTGTACACACACACACAAACACACACACACACAAACAAACACACACACACACACACACACACACACACACACACACACACACACACACACAGACGGATATATATACATACATATATATACATACATATATATAAATATATATATTCTTTTTCTTTTATTTTTTATTCGTTTCAGCCGTACAGCGGCGGTCATGGTGGAACACCACCGTAGTTTTGCTGATTTCTTCTGTCTAGGGGTTTTCACATCACAACCTTTGTATGTGCCTTTGTCGTAGCTGTTGACTCATTTGGTGTATGAGGGTGTTTGATTCCGCTGCTCTCATCTGTACTTCGTGCCGGGCCGTTGGTTCATCTGGTATTGTGAAAAGGAGGATGTCTGGTTCCTTTTTGAAGACATCTACATCCACATTATGTAGATTTCTTAATTTTTGTGGCAGGGTATTGAAGAGCTGTGGGTCTTTGAATCTTGTCCTGAATTTAGATGGAGTAGATGGTACCTTTGATACAATACAATGGCGTCCAGTTTTGGCATTTGTATAACATTCAATGCCGAAATTTGATACTAGCTCTTCTAGAATTTTTCATATGTAGATTTCTACATATATATCGTGGCATCGCACGAGGGAGTATAAACATAGTTTTTTCAGCCTCTCCCTGTAGCTCACCGCTGCACTGTTTCAATCTGTAATAGCGTTGGAATGCTCCGCTGTTACTTTGGCACTATGTGGTGACCATAGCTGAGAGCAGTAGTCCAGGCAGCTGAGAACAAAGGGCCTTCATAGGGTCAACACAACTTCTTGGTCTCTTGTCTTAAAGAAACTTGCCAGTTGTTTGCATTCCGCAGCTATCTTGATAATGTGCATATGAAATGATGCATCATTGCACATGCTGATCCTCAAGTCTTTCATTGCTTGTGACTCTAGGATTGTCGTGCCTTCTCGTCCTGTATATGCAGCCTGCTGTGCATTCGTGAGCTAATAATGCAGTGCTTGAAATTTTTTATCATTAAACTGCATGTCGTTTACTTCAACCCACTTGTATATTGCATTCAGGTCCCGTTGTAGGCTAGTGACGACGTCTGGATTTTCTATCGTCTGTATTACCGGCGTAGCTAGTGACAATGGCTGCCCACGTAACCATAGACATATATAAGAGGGCTATTATAAACAGTAACTGTCCCAAGGCAGTTCCCTGGAGGACGTCACTTAGAATTTGAGTTTCCACAGAAAGGGCACCATTGGCTGCAACTGCCTTACTTGTCTTTAAAAAGGTCCTGCAGTCACTCTCCCAGTTCACAAATAATGCAAAAGTTTCGCAGCTTATGACATATCATGCCATGATCAACCATAACAAATGCTTTTGCAAAGTCAAGATATATCACACTGACACCTGAATAGTCAAGCAGCTGTTTCAAACCCAGGCATAGTGCTGTAAGAGCTGTATGGGGCAGCTTCTTGAACGAAAGCTATGCTGTGTATCGTTCAGCAAGTCATTTTCGTCTAGGAATACCATCAGTTTCTTCCTGATGATTCGTTCCATGTCTTTACTGATATATGTAGTCAGAAAGATTGTCCTATAGTTTTTGGCCTCAGCTTTACTCTCACCTTTGTAGATAGAGCTTATAATGCCTTTTTTAAGAAGTTTACCACTCTCGAAGTAACTCTGGAAAAGTATCTGAAGTGGTTTCGCTAAAGGCTGCTTACATGACTTGAGGAGACTTGCTGTGAAGTCATCGGGACCAGTTGTTGAGCTTGAGCTCATTTCATCTATGGCCGCTGTTACATCTGTCTCCTCAATGTTGATGTAATCGATGCATGGGGCCTTCATTAGTAGGGCTGCAATATTAAAGAATTCAACCGGGTTTTTTATTTGCATGTGTCCCAGTGGCGAGGTGAAGACACTTTTAAATTGTTCACTGAGTACTTTACTTATCTTTTCAGGGTCCGTGGTCAGTAAGCCATTCCCTTGAAGCAATGGTCCTATTTTATATTGTATTGTAGCTGTTTCCTTTGCGAATTTATCGAAAGCTTTAGGGTTTGCCTTTATGCTTTCCACAGCTCTGTTTTCCCTTTCTTTCTCTCTCTCTCT
>NC_068989.1:68195859-68197602 GCF_001194135.2 Octopus bimaculoides | reverse complement strand
TATGTCTCTCTCTCTCTCTCTCTCTCTCTCTCTCTCTGCTTTCTCCTTTTCATGAGACGGCTTGATCTTGTTTTCGATTTCTAGGAGTATCCGTATAAAAATACACTTCTCCCTATCCTTCAGTTGCCTATTTAATCGGTTTGAGACCTTTGATCTGCGTCTCATTAGGATTTTTATATCCCTGTTGGCCTTTCTTTCCGCGGTACATCTATTGCATATATCTTGCACTGTTGACATAAACTGACTGAGTTGCAAGTCAATGTCTTGCATACATAGAATGTTGGACCAGTTTCGCTTCAGGATCTCTTTGCGGATTGATTCCCATTTTGCTTTGTTGAAATTCAAGCTGGATATGGTTTGAGTCCTCCTGATGGGGTAGAAACCAATAGTTCGCTTAATACCATACATAGTTAGTTCAGCAATGTCCTAGTCTGAGAGCGCTGTTGAAACAATATTCAACTGTTTTGCTGCTATGGACCATTTCCCATCAGATGATGTTCTCTTTGGTTTGATTTTGACAGTCCAGAATTTATTTCCAAGAAGTTTACTTAAATATCATTTACATGCAGGCTAATATATTTAAGGTGGTGCGCAGGAAATAATTTTGTATCAATTAAAGTTACAACCTGTAAATCTCGAGTGAAATATGCTCCGTAGAGAAAGCCTAATGATACGGAAATGTGTCTGGAATTGGTACCATAATTACTAAAGATCATACTTATCATCTTATGTGTCTCCATTTAATTTTTAGTTAACTGAAATTTCAAAAGTTTTCTCCCTTTTCTCTTTTGAGAAAATAACTTCTACAACACTTGTTTTTTTTTTCTCAGAATTTTTATAAATTTAATTGATTATTCCACCACTTTGGTTACATTAGCTTGCACATTTGTTTTCTATGCATAAAACACGAGTAGGAAAATTTTCTTGTGTCTTTAAGTATTAGTTGATGTGTGAACAATTTCGTGATTATAATGAAGGTTCGTATCTACAGATTCTGTCTTACATTGAATGGACCTTAATATATTTCAGAAAATAGGTTATATTTATATTTAAATTGCCGATATCAATCGGTTGTTACTGTAAATCCGATCTAAAGCAGTTACTGCATTACTTTGAGGCATAAATTTCTTTGATCACTTGATCGGTGAAAAATCGATTAGTTTATTCTTCTGAACTACTTTAAATACATCTATATGTTGTTTCTGAAATAAGTTTATAGATTATTTCCAAGCAGACATTTTCATGCATCTCAGGCAACACGTATTAATGTGTTTTCTCTATCACACGAGTAAAGTAGAAACTGTTTTGGCAATACTGGCATTGACGAAATACAACAAACCATTGTAAGTTTCTTTACAAAACAGGAGTGGCTTATGGCGAATTTCTTAAAATTCGCATTATTTTTCAAAAGATGGGTTAAATTGATGAATTGGATAGAATGGAAACTGATTTATAACAAAAACATTAAGAGTAGTCCATACGTCTATATAATCAGACAAAAGATTTTGTAATGCTCTAAGGCAGTAACGGATTATAGAACAATTCAATTCGTTTGATCATATAAAGTACAAACCTATGGGAGAAACATTGATTAATTTTGCACATTATTATCTCCGTGCCAGAGACTATGCTTTCGAAAGTAGAACCTATTTAGGTTGGAGAGTATAACTTTTTCGAAGTTACTGTTTAAATATTTGCCATATTTCATTAAAAGATATCTACACACACACACACACACACACA
>NC_068989.1:68192633-68195617 GCF_001194135.2 Octopus bimaculoides | reverse complement strand
AGATAGATAGATAGATAGATAGATAGATAGATAGATAAATAGATAGATAGATACAGTATATATTCGGCAGATGTCAATAACGTCACAGACGCAGGCACTTCTCTGTGTTTAAAGAGTTCCTTTTCCACCACTTGGTTACGGGTTCAATCTCATTGTGCATCTTTTTGGGGTGGCGTCTTCTCATTAGCTCTGGGTGGACCAATCCCTTGTGTGCGTGTTTGGTAGACGGAAAAATAGAAGACCGTCGTGTATATATAACTGGAAACGGTGTTTCATGGGGCTGGGTGGCGGTAGCATTCTTCCCTTTCCTGGGACTGTCACAGTAAGTTGGCAACAAACCATCACTTTATCGTGCTGCTATTGTATAAGTCTCTCTGAGAGATTTAGAAATGCAATATTTCTAATAATAATAATAATAATAATAATAATAATAATAATAATAGTATATATATATATATATATATATATATATATAAATGTGTGTGTGTTTGTGTTTGTGTGTGTGCGTGCGTATAGGTGTGTGTTGGTGTGTTTACATACATGTAACTTCACTATAAGTACTAGATTTAAAAAGAATAAATACTGGGGACATTTATTCATCTTAACAAGTGGTTCTCAACCGGGGTCCATTGAATATTGGTTTTAAATTTTGGCACAAGACTAGAAATTTCGTCAGGAGATAAGTAAGTCAATTACAGTCCTCAGCTGGTACTTATTTTATCGACTCCGAAAAGATGAAAGGGAAAGTCGACCTTGGTTTGAACTCAGAACTCAGACCGGACGAAATGCCGCTAAGCACTTTATCCAGCGTGCTAACGATTCTGCCAGCTTACCGCCTTAATGATTTCGAATATCGACAGAAAACTCACCAGGTGTTACGATCGATTACTTCGTTCAGGTATTTAACTAGTTCATACAACATCTGTCGTGGTAAAAATAAAAGATAAACACGACTTAAATAGAATTTAAAATCCGAGAATGTAAAATGGCTTAGTTTAAGGCTGCAAAAAGATATAACATTTTCTTATTAAGGCACAAAGGCAGAAATTTTGATGTAGGAAATTAGTCAATACCAATGTCCCTCATACTTGAGTAATACCTTTTTTTTGCCGATCACAGAGGGCTGAAAAGCAAAGTTGACCTCGGAGAGTCGAGCTCAGAATATAAAGAGCTGCAACAAAATACTGCAATGCATTTTTCCGATGCTCTAATGATTCTGACAGCTCGCCACTTTATAGCCGCATAAAACAATTATTTAAGACTTTGGTACAATGAGAGTGATTTTAGGGACTATGTTATAGTTGATTAGATTGACTAGGACCGATGTAATCAACTGATGTATAGTTTATCGACCCCGAAATGATGAAATATTAAAGTCGACTTTGCGGAATTTGAACTTAGAACGTAATGATTCAGAAGAGAGATCACTTGGCATATTAGTCCGATGCTTTAAAGATCCCACCAGCTCGCTGCCTTAAAGCCGCATAAAAATAATGATACTACATATACAATGCATTGAGTTTCTAGTAAATATTAGATATTCTCTCTTTTAAGTAGCAATCTCTTACACACCGCATGATTTACAGGAACGAAAAATCAAGAATATGTTGTATTTTATTTCGTTTTTGAAACCATTATTAGCAGTTAAAATGGTGTAGAACAGCATAAATCAAATCTGAACTCAAATCTCTGTTGAATGTACTGAATGAGCTATACATATGATAGGGAAATGTTCTTGTGTTTTCAGCAGAATAATAATAAGCAATCGCTGAGATAAAGAAATAAATCGAAAGAACATAGGTATTAACTGATAATGTCAGGTGCTGACGTCTTTAAAAAAATGTATATTTTATTGAACCTTGTTTGGAGTGAATTTGCGAAAAATGCAAAAATACATTCTTCCCGTCTAAAACATCTGTATACTAACTGTAGTATTGATCGCTCCGCCTTATGATATTAAATAACAAATTTAGTAAGAAGCAAAATATCAGCAAACATAGATTGAAACTTATTGAGATATATATATATATATATATATATATATATATATATATATATATATATATATATATATATATATATATATATATATGTATGTATGTATGTATGTGTGTGTGTTTGTGTGTGTGTGTGTGTGTGTGTGTATACTCTCTGACACATTTGGAATAGATCAATATAACATATCGTCCACAACTTGCGTTATTCTATGTGTTTTGCATTTATACCTATAGAATATACGCATGCAGCGTCTCTTTCTCTCAGGCGCACAAAGTTACGTGTACAAACAGATATAATATTTACATCCAGATACATATGTACATGCATACATAAACATATATATATAAATACACACACATACACAAATACATACATATATATATATATAAATATATATTCATATACATACATACATATATATATATATATATATATATACATAAATTGTATATTTGTACGTACTACATGTGTATGTATGTATGTATGTATATGTGTCTGTGCGCGCACGTTTGTGAGTGTACGTATACATCCACACAGGCGCACATACAATTTATTGTACAACAAAAACGAAAGAGAACTCAAGTCAACACGTATATTTGCGTTAACAGATTTAATCACATTTGCATCAGAAAAATGTTTCACAGGTACAAAATAAGCAAATCTCATCGCAGTATTTCATGGTTTGTGTGTTCATGCAAAAAGCAGGAAATAGTCAATGCATGCTTGTGATAAAGCTTCTAAAGTTTGATATAATTGTGTGTAAGCATATCGGATTGTTTCCTCATCACAAAGGGCTTTGCATAGTTGGCTGAAGACAACGCTTCCGAAATCTTTCGGTGCAAGAAAAAGTTGGCGTTCTAAACACACATACATGTTTCTACTAAACCTTAATCTCCGGAATATATATACCCACACACACGCGCTCACGCTCACAAACAAACAAACACACACACACACACACACACACACACACACACACACACACA
>NC_068989.1:68191458-68192403 GCF_001194135.2 Octopus bimaculoides | reverse complement strand
ACACACACACACACACACACACACACACACACACACACACACACACACATATATATATATATATATATATATTTATATAAAGGTAGTTATATACACATACAAGCACTCGCATATATATTGTATATTAATAGGTATATACGATGTGCCTTCAAAAAGCATCTGACTTTATTTTCCTCCAAATAACTAATGGTGCGTGTGTAAAATCCTTTGGGTAAGCGGTAACTCAATACTTTCTGCGCATATATGAAACTTTGCGCGCTGGCAGACCGCGTTGTTTGCCGGCCGTTACGCGTACAGTACAGACGTGAAGTGCACGCTCGTCGGAGTTTCGTTTTCGCAGAACGCCTGGAGCAGAGATATTCCATCAAGTTTTGTTACAGGCTCATTGATATTCAAGCTCAAATGCCCCAGAATATTCTTTAGACGCTTGGCGATGATACCGTAGGCAAAAATTACATAAAGAAGTGGTACAACCGCTTCAAATATAGCTTCACTTCAGGGGTGGAGAGGAAAGCACGCTAAGACAGGCAGTCCACAAGCCGAAGCAAGAAGGGTTTTGAGAAGGTTCAGCGAATAGTCAATGAAGGTCGTCGTATAACAATCAAGGAAATTGCTTACAAAGTGGGAATAAGCACAGGATCAATACATTCCATTTTAACGGACTATTTATCTGTGTGATAAATGTCGGCAAAATTCGTCACCATAGACGATTATCATATGAACTTCGCTAGCTTACAGATGTTTTCACTATGAAGTGCAGTGGATGCATAACTAAGTACCTGAGTAACACGATGCATTTGCATCATACCCCCAACCAGAGGTTTTTATGAAATTGTAGCTTGTTACTCAGGACCTGGGTTATGATAGAAGTGGGACTGAACCTGGAACCATGACTGGTAAATAAACTTCTTACCGCACAGTGACGCTGCGCCTTGCTGGTCTTCT
>NC_068989.1:68188971-68190049 GCF_001194135.2 Octopus bimaculoides | reverse complement strand
AGATAGATAGATAGATAGATAGATAGATAGATAAAACTTACTTGGAAAAGGATGCGTGGCGTTCGATCATATAATAATATAAATAATATATAAATATATGCATATATACATACATATATGTACATACCTACATATATATGTCTATATACATGCATATATGGGTACAGGACATAAAAAAAAAACGCGGAAAGAATGAGAAACGAGAACATAAAAAAACAAAAACATAGAAAACGAACTTTTTTTCGAGCAACGAAGAACACAAACAGAGAAACGTCACATGCAACATAAAGAATATTCGCTTTATCATTTGTCCCCTGTTTTATCTACTCCGCGTTTCGAAGGATAGGACAAGACGCGACTTCGTTAAAATAATCCTTCGCGCAAAGGAAATTAAATAAAATTTGGGATTTTTTGCGGAGGGTTAAAATGGTAACAAAAACACGACGGTGAGAAAAAAACAATAGAAACAAACGGCGTAGGCTGTTACGCCAAGACGATGTGAAGTGGTGAACGCTTGGAAAAACGAGCTTTGAGAAGAGACAGATAAGAGCACGACTTGTCTTTAGGAAGGAAGTGGAAGAAAGAAAGAATGGCCGTTGGTCATGTGTGAGCAATGAGAGACTCAAAGAGGAAGAGTGTGTGTGTGTGTGTGTGAGAGAGAGAGAGAGAGAGAGAGAGAGAGAGAAGGAACGGTGAAGGGGAGAGGAGAAGAATAGGGAAAGTATGGGAAAGAAAAACAGAAAGGAAGAAAAACAAGAGAGGGAGATAGACAGAAAAGAGATAGAATAAGAGTGAGCATCATAATTATTAAGATAAAAGTTACCTTGAAAAGGATACGTGGTGTTCGATCATAATAATATAAATAATATATAAATATATGCATATATACTTACATATATATACATACTTGCATATATATGTATATATACATGCATATATATGTATATATACATACAAGTATGTACACATATGTATGTACATATGCATATATTTATATATTATTTATATTGATATATATATATGTATATATATATATATATATATATATATATATATATATATATATATATATATATAT
>NC_068989.1:68184897-68188758 GCF_001194135.2 Octopus bimaculoides | reverse complement strand
GTGTGTGTGTGTGTGTGTGTGTGTGCGTGCGTGAAGAATAATAAATAATCTTTCAGTTTTAAATTCAAGTCCCTGCACATTTCGGATTGAATGGTATTTCGAAATTTTGTAATGCAGTAATGATACATATTAATCGATTTCATATTTGATCAAATAAGATTTTACGGCGATAGAAAGTTTTCGTACATCTTTTTCTTATGGAAGCTATACCACTCTGCTTAGAAAAGCAAACATGCTAAAGAAGTTAGATAGTAGTAGTAGTAGTAGTAGTAGTAGTAGTAGTAGTAGTAGTAGTAGTAGTAGTAGTAGTAAAACTAACGATATTTGACCCGTACAGAGGGCAAGGAAGATATTTCAGCTGAACACTTAGGAATAGTATTTACCAGATCATGCTAGAATTGTAATATGAAGGTATGGTAAGAAATAGTAACTATAATATTCGGGCGCAGATCCATGATTCTCGAGACCTACTACTACTACTACTACTACTACTACTACTACTACTACTACTACTACTACATCTTCCATTGTCTCCAAAGCCTCACCCCCAAAAAAACAAAAAAAAACAATGTTCTGTTATAAACAAAACCCCAAAAAACACCTGTTTTATATAAATAAGCAAGATCTCTGTATTTTCACAGAATTATATTTGACAAGTTCGAAAGACGAACGAAAGCGCTAATATATGTATAAAATAAATGAAAGAAGTTATTCCAAAATTCTGACGACTCTTTTTTTCAATATATATACATATATATATATATATATATATATATATATATATATTCTTGCAAAGATATTCCCGGGGACAGCGAATTTTTAGCAGCTGACCTCGAATTGTAATAAATATATAATATATTTATTTTTCATCTTCTACACAAGCTTCCTTATAAATATGCACACACACATAACAGCTTATCAGTAGATAACAAATTTAGAATCATCTAAGTATTTATACACACCTCAGCGTTTACAACCATTTTGGTATTCTAATCAAAAGTGTACGGGAAACGTCGAAATATAGAAAGCCTTAATGCGCTCAATTTGTTGGCAAATTAGAATTTAAATTTAGCATTTAGGAACGAGTTGTTATCGTAAATGTACTGATAGATACCTCACAATGATTACAAAACGCTGATTGTACCAAATATTCAACAGAGAACTCAATAATGCGTCAAGAATTTAGATTTAGACCAATAATATAACGACTGTAACTTACATAATAAGTATTGATTTATACAGTTTAAACGAAGACATAATTCTGAAGACTTAGCAAAAGTAAATATTTTCTTTATAATTGCAAGCTATTTGCCATATAATCAATATAACATCTTGTTCCTGTCACGTCAATTTCAATTTGAATTCTATCTATACTGTTCACGTCTGAGAACCCAGCAATCTTTTCAAACAATTGGCTAGCAAATTTAGACAAATTGGGTCTGAGATATTTCAACAGAATCTAAAAAATCTTCGATTACTCTGACTATCAATATATCTGCAATATTCTTACTTCGAAAAGCATTAATAATGTGTCAGGAAAATATATAGATTGTACATATGTAATCATTTCGATATTTATTATGTTACTTTCAAAGGCTTCATAGATTTACACAGCCAACATTTGCTGGATAGAAGTTGTGGCTCAAAACAGGCAAATATGAAACAAAGAGATCATGTTAATATACAATCCAAATTCACTCATCTAAAGTAGTCTTTTGTTTAACATCGACACTGAATAGTTCGAGAGTCAATAGGCATAGAGTTGCCATGTGTTGTAATTAAAAACTCATCAAAGCTATTGCAGACACATTCACAGTTAAAGGAGACATGTCAAGAAGCTCACCGACCACGGATATCAAACATCAATGTTTACTCCTTCCTTTCGATACGTATATATATAACAGATGCTCACGAATACATATACCTATATACACATGCACATAAACAATTGACTATCGAATAATATTTTAAACTATTACTTCTGATTATCGAATACGAGCAAATCTACCCATCTAAGATGGAGGCATAAAATGAGAGAGGGAAGCCATAACAGAAGTATATATTGAGAAACGTGTAAATGGACTTGATAGATTACTGGGTGATGTCTTAGAGAAATCATATTATTGTTGGTGATACAGTATTCTATTGCACCTATATAACGTGTCTGCGACTAAGTGACATATATATATATATATATATATATATATATGCCAGTGATGACGAATGCTAGGAAGAGTGCGTGATGCTGAGGTATAAAGTAATTCTTATTTATTTATAAAATAATTTACACTCACTATACTAAACCTGATATCTTTGGATTCCCATTAGCTGTGGAATTCTGTTAGCATTCTTCGCTGCTTTATATAGTCTGAATGCGCGGATAAACGGAGTAGTAACCAAATCTAACACTGGCTTGTATAGAGACGATGGGCTGAAAATGGTGCATAAAAGAAAGAAGCACAACATGGGAAAATATTTAGAAAGACACCCAGAATAATATATTGTCAATTAAACCTTAAGATCGCAATAATTACTCATTTGAATATAGACAAAATACTTAAGTTCACTTCGAACCTAAACTTCAATAAAAATTACCTGTTGTATTGACGGAAAGAGAAAATAGAAAGTGACAGTTAACGAGGTTTTTAAATACATTCTAGGATAAAAATTACAACTTATATATCTTAAGATTCTGCATTTATATCTAATGCAATAGATTATTCACTAAATCATATTTATGTATGCCATTCTCGTAATATGACTATGCTCTGTTACGATACATGAAGTGCCTTTCCGACGATCCATTCCACTTTGAACTGACTGCAGTATATTACATATAATTATTTATGTAATACGTTATATGTGTTATAATTTTGTCAAAATATATAATTACTGTAATAATTATATTAAAATATATTTACAATATATATTAATATAATTCTTTATTGATAATATATAAAATATTTATTATATTTCAAATAAATTTGTTCAGCTTCCAAACTGTAATAACTACAGCCTTGCCTAGTGCTCTATCATTTGTACTAACTCACCTGCGCACATCAAGAAGGATATAATTCAGAATAGATTAAGCCTTGTCAGTAATTCTAATGGATATGACGACATATCCTTTCATAAATAATATATCAAATAACTTACAGCGTTTATGCATGGTGCTTAAACCTGAAGTCTCGATTGATGTATGTTTTGCAACATTTAATATTGACTAAATTAAAATTTTGTCAAAGTTGTGTTTCAAACTTAGGAATTTCAATGGATTACGTTTTATTAATATCTTTTGTTGATTCAGTAGGATTCTTGATATTCGAATCGTTACAGAATATTACTAACATCCTGAAAGGCTGTCTATCACTATTATTCTTGTGTATAGCCAAGACTGTTAACTCTTAACTGTTCATTACTCTATTTCGAATTCAGTAACGCTTATATGGGCATCCATCTGTGTCTGATGGGATATACCTGAATCTAACGTATACGACAAACGTGTATTAGCTGTAAATTCAACTAGAATAAATGGACTAATGTTATTTTACACAAAATGATTGCGCGAATTTTCTATTAAGAGAAGTAGATGTGGAGTCACACTAGGTAACAATTTTTATTTCCCAGGCGTGGCCGTATTGTAAGAAGGTTGTTTCCTAACCACTTGGTTCTGGGTTCAGTCCCACAGCGTGGAACCTTCGGCAAGTGTCTACTACTATAACCTGAGGGCGACCAAAACCTTGTGAGTGGATTTAGTAGACGGAAACTGAAAGAAGACGTTGTATATGTATATATATATATATATATATATATATATGTGTGTGTGTGTGTGTGTGTGTGTGTGTGTGTGTGTGTGTGTGT
>NC_068989.1:68181049-68183549 GCF_001194135.2 Octopus bimaculoides | reverse complement strand
CGCCCAATTAACTACTCCTACTATAATTCTATTCACATGAAGAGAAATATAAGAAGGCTATTTATGCATACAAGTATACGCAGGCAAACGTATGTTATATGTTAGACCAACTTGTATGACTTTATAACTCTATTTGTTTACGCGCCTTTATACTTCCTTGTCAAACACCAACGTATACTCATAAAACGAATCGCATAATGTAAAAAGACACACGTATACATACATTTCTGTTGGCATATTGGTATTTTACAGTGTGTGAATAAGCTTATGTAAGCAAAAGAAGGAGAAAATAACAAAGTAAAAATATGCTTTGCAATTTCCCATTTAGATTCTAATTTCTTTAGGTATCATATATTTCGTCTTTTGTACCTCGCTGTTCTTAGAGAGACAGAACTTTCACCCTATTGTATTATCGATTCACAAAATCATATCCCTTTACTCTCGAAAGCCACATCAAATTAACACATGCAAAATGATATTTAACAAATATGGCGTAACCTATATGCAACAAAGTAAAAGCGAAAACTGACTGCAAAAATAAATAAATGCAAAGAGAGGAAAGTACAATAATTCCCGCATGTTTGAAAGACTATCTGATAAAAGACATACATTTATAGTTTCTGTTGCCACTGCTAGCTGCTACTGCTGCTGCTGCTACTGCTGCTGCTGCAACTGCTGATGCTGCTACTACTACTACTACTACTACTACTACTACTACTACTACTACTACTACTAGTACTACTACTACTGCTGCTGCTGCTGCTGCTGGCGCTGGTGCTGCTGCGAACTGAAATTGGAAAAATGAAACAAGTGAGCCAATGCGTTACTTTTCTATGGTCTTTGGTGTGTTTCCTTTACATTAAGTTGTACTTCGTTCAAGCGAAAATCAAATTCCAAAGCGTTCCTCTTTGAAATCGGTATGTCAATGTGAATGAGGCAGATGTGGGAACAGGAGGGAACGAAGGAGTTGATGGTGGTGGAGGTGATGACAATACTGTTGATATAGGAGTCTCAATATTGTATTATGTAATATATATATATGAACGCTCCCTGCCTTATCGTGATTGCTTCTTATGAGGCATATATATATGTGTGTGTGTGTGTGTGTTTGTGAGTGAGTGGGTGTATGCATACGTGTGTGTGCGAGAGTGCTTGCGTGTGCGCATGTATGCTGATACAGAAAATTGTAAGTAACACGTGACAGCACACTAAGGTATATTAGCAGAGTACAAAAGCTATACTACTTGATGTCTTACGTAGAACGTCACATATTAAATCATAAAAATACATCAACCACGTATATACGCACATACAGAAATTCATATATATATATATAAATATATATATAGAAAGGGTTGTATAGAAAATGCACAGAAATTTTATGTTAGACAAAATACACACACAAACACTCGCATATGTATATATATATAATATATCTCTGCCTCTCTCCCCTCACCCAGAACCACTGTTACTCGTCTATCGTTTCCCCTCACCTACCACCCCTCCACCCTGCCTCTCCAACGCACCATTCTCTGAGCCTTCCGGCGATTCCAGTCCGACACCTCTCAACCTGGCTCATTCCCTTGCTCCCGCCCACGCTGCTGCACTTGCCCCTACCCCTCCAACTCCATCATCCCTATCATATCACTGACTCCATTGCATGCACTTCTAGCAAGATCATTTACTGCATCTCGTGCTCTTTATGTCCTTCTCTGTACATCGGTCAAACGACACCTTGGTCTCGCGCCATTTCCGCTTTGCCGGTCATTCATTACAACACCTGTCTGTGTTTAGATTGACTTTCCTCACGTGCCATCCAAACTCTCGCCTTCGCATCCCTACACCCCACCCTTGCATCACCGCATCCAAACAGCCACACACACCAACGCCGCCACACCACACCACACATCACCAAACCACATCACACCACCCCGCACACACTAGCACTGACCATTTCCCCAGCACTCACACCACACCACATAGCACCACATGACCTCATGCCACACCACTTCACACCACCCCGCACACACTAGCACTGACCACTTCCCAGCATCCCCAACGTCATCCACACATTACAGACACACACACTTACACACACATCCACATGTCAAGGTCACCATCCCCTATTCGCACGCACACACTTATACACTCTCACATACACAAGCACGCGCACCTTCGTTTTGGGATCACCAATACTTTATTATCGCCCCTACTTCCTAGCTCTCCTTTCCAGCCAGCTGTCATGATTGACAGTTAGCCCCTAAAACATTTAAATCTATTCTCTCTCTCTATTTATTTCCTCGTGTCCCTTTCTGTTGAAGAGCGTAAACTCGAAACGTAAAAGATTTTCTCACCTCCCTGAGCGTTAAACTAATACACCTGTTTGTTGTTTATACACCTGTCTTTGTATTTTAATTTTCTGTAAATTCCAACTATATATACACACAAACACACATACACACACACACACACACACACACACACATACATAATATATATA
>NC_068989.1:68179192-68180787 GCF_001194135.2 Octopus bimaculoides | reverse complement strand
ATATATATATATATATATATATATAAATAAATACATACATGCATAAATATATATATATATATATATATATATATAGTCTCAAGCCGACCAAAGCCTTGTGAGTGGATTTGGTAGACGGAAACTGAGAGAAGCCCGTCGTATATGTGTGTATGTGTGACTGTATGTGTGTGTGTATGCGAGCGTGTGTGTTTGTCCCATCACCATCGCTTGACAACCGATACTGGTGCGTTTACATCCCCGAACTAGCGGTTCAGACATAGAGACTGATAAAATAAATACTAGGCTTACAAAGAATAAATCCTAGGGTCGATCTGTTCAGCTAAAGGCGGTACTCCAGCATGGACGCACTCAAATGACTGAAACAAGTAAAAGAATAAAAGAATATAAATAACAAACGAAGGACAGGTGTCAAGCCATCACGGCCGTTATATATATAATTTCTTTTCTACTCTAGACACAAGGCTCGAAATTTTGCGGGAGGAGGCCAGTCGATTAGATCGACTCTGTGGATGTTATTATTTTTTTAAACTTTGTTATTAGAACTTAGCACTGACAGCAATAAAAGTAGATATAAACAAACAACTGAAATGAAATAATCTTGGTTGGCAAACACTTAAACTGAGCTTTATTTCCGAAAACTATAATGATAATGGTGATGGTGGTGGTGGTGGCGACGGTAGTGGAGCTGGCGGTGGTGAAAAGTGAAATTTTTTTGATTCAACTAAGTTTTTTCGTAATCGCCTATTACTTAACGTATGCGCATACGTGTAAATACATATCGGATATTCGCTTAAAAATTGATATTTATTTATAAAATATGGATGACAGACGATGTAAGCTAACAAGAGAAAGAATGATGTGGTTGGTATAGGGCGGGTTGAATTACTTTAACAAGCACAGAAATAGCAGTATGAAGAAGGCAAAATATGAATGAAAGAGTATAGTGTGAGTATTTACAATAGATAAGGGAACGTGTTTAAGATAGAATATAAATGAAAATTAGAGAGAACGTCAAAAAATAAAAATGTGAACGTATGACAGAAAATTATAACTTTGGTGATATGAATGACATGAATATTCGCTGTATTCATAGTGAGACTCTTAAATTTATAAATGAACCCCTGAACGGATCAGAGAATTAGAAGTCATGCTCAATTACAACCTTATCCGGAAGAACTGAAAGGCGTTTTTAAATGAAAATAATACAGAATATAAAATTTTTAAAGGAGCACTAAGTTTGTGACTCTTTTTTAAACTTACAAGAATCCCAAAAAAAAAAACATTCGTATTTACTGTGGAATTTCCACGTGTACTGCTAGTTATTATTATCAGTAGTAGTATTAACATTATTAGCATCATGTTCATGATCATCACCTTCACAATCAGCAGCAGTAGTATCATCATCATCTTCATCATATTTATTATTATTATTATTATTATTATTATTATTATTATTATTATTATTATTATTATTATTATTATTGTTCAGTAGTTTTATTTTTATAACGTGCTTTCACTTCACTACCGAGCGCAGCTCTGTGCGCCTTGGGTATGTGCTGTGGTTTGCTGTGATGCTCTTATAGTTACTGTATTGA
>NC_068989.1:68177271-68178921 GCF_001194135.2 Octopus bimaculoides | reverse complement strand
CTTTGACAACTATATCTGGTCTATTTGCCTTAATTTCTCTATCTGTGTGTATTGGCATATCCCAGAGTATGGTTGCTTTCTCGTTTTCTGTGACCTTTTCTGGCGTGTGTTTATACCATCTTTTTTCTGTGGTTATTCCATAGTGTTGGCATAGCTTCCAGCGTATATAGGTTCCAGTTCTGTCGTGTCTGTGAATATATTATATAGATCCCAGTTCTGTCGTTATAGAGGTCCCAGTTATGTCGTTATATTATTATTATTATTATTATTATTATTATTATTATTATTATTATTATTATTATTATTATTATTATTATTATTATTATTATTCCTGTGTCTAACTACTAGAAATCCCAGCTCTGTTAGTTCATCTGGGAAACCTTTCGCAGTTTTAAATACTCTACAAGTATGGAAGTGCTGTCAACCGGGCCTGACTTCGATGCGTGAGAAGCCACTAAACATTTCTAATGCATTCATTCCTTGCGGCGTTGGATATTGAATAATTTATTGATATAATGTTCCAATGGAGATCTATTTTCTGAAGTGAGACATCCATTTCCAACTTCTTCGATCTCGTACTTTAATTGTGTTAGAGTAATATATTTGCTGAAGATTATATGATTTTCAAGCACCATTTGATGTGATCTATAAAAACACTTGAAATGTTATTAAACGGAACATTGGAGTTGAATTAAATATTGATTGACTCAATTATGAACGTTGAGGAGGAGTTATAATTTCTTGGAATTTTAAATGTGTAATTTGATCAGTTTATAGATGACTGATTGATTCGTTTGTGAACAGAATTTCGGTTTATTGAGGAGGATCTGTGGGCCTAATGATATGTAAAACCATATGTAGATGATGATAATAATGATAATAATCATAACGATGATGACGTTATTGTTGTTGATGATGAAGATGATGTTGATGATAATGATCATCATCGTCATCATTTCCCCTGTCATTTCCTACACTATATGAAATGTAATATTTGTTGTATATTGTTAAGGTTTCATATGACAGCAATCTGTTATAAATGTAGAATTGAAAGAAACCAACCTCTTGACAATTGCTATACTTTTTTTCTATTTGAATAAACACGAATATTTTCGAAGTTCCTATTACAATATTCGATATCTATAATAACGGAAACCGCTTGACCTGTTTTTGCTTCCGATTTATGAAATAGAGTACTTTAAAATATATATTCTTCATTTCAAAAGTTTACTTAGCTACCTTTTCAGTTTCCTTTATAATTCGAAATAACATTCAAGTTTGGTGTTATTAGGGAATATATTGTTTTCTTTTGTATGGGGCAGAATGCTCTAATGTGGCCCTTCTGGCCACATTCAAATCAACGGGGGGTTCTGCCCTCCATCCACACTCTCAGAATCGTATCCACCAATTCTTCCAGGGTCTTCATTTCAGCTTGAACCATAAGGTCTGATGTCCTTCCCTTCCACATCACCCCTTCTGTTTCCGGGAGCGAAGACATGTTACGATAAAATAGAGAAATTTGAAAAGACAACACGAAACCGGTTATTTCTCCAAATACAATGTCTATATACCCAAAAATTTTATAACATTTTTCTGACATAATTTAAATATAAACTTTAACCATGTAATACAAGCCTTCTGTAGTTTTTC
>NC_068989.1:68175948-68177231 GCF_001194135.2 Octopus bimaculoides | reverse complement strand
ATATATATATATATATATATATACATACATACATACATATATACATGCATAATATGTACATACATATATACAGACATAGTGACCGATGGTCATAATATGTCGCTGGCAGAGGCGTATCTTGGCTATCACTCCAATGCGCAGGTGCGCGCAGCTGACGTGAACTAAGCAGCTGGAAACCGACCGCTCCCTTTATCCAGTCAGCTACTAGAGGGCAGTAGGGGTTCACTCCCTCTGCTAGCAGTGTATTGTATATAAGAGTGCAAAGTTTGCGCCGAAAACGAGCTGGCGAAAAATCGGACTGGAGTTAAAGTAGTAGTAACATACATCTGCCACTCTACTGTTTAGCATACGTTACAACTCTACCTCTCCTTGAGATTCTTACAGCTAGCTTGTTGTATATATATATATATATATATATATATATATATATATATATATATGCAACGCGATAATTATATGTAAGTTTTTAGGGGTTGTTATACATATATAAAATATGACAATATGTGAAATATCTAAATATAAATCTTTTCATATCAACTTAATTAAATTTCTGAGAGGGATTTATCACTCAAACGCCAAGTACAGGTTAGAAAGATCAGGTGAATTTCTCCCGAAAGGAACAAAGCGAATGGCAAATATAGTTTAGATGACATTTCATTTTATGTGATGTATGTCTTATATTTCAAATACTCTCACGTGAACCACTCAAATATTTCCTCTTAAAGATTTCGCTGTTGTAGTTAATATTGTTTAAATCAAGGCCAGCCCTGTTCAGCTAAACATATGATTGAATAATCGCTATACATTATGATCTACCGTTTATAGATATATCTCATCCCAACTATAATAGTAAAAATCTTCGTCTCTGTTTTAAATGCAGTCGATTTTATTTTAAAGACAGATTTGGTTTTCATGTTTTGAAGATTGACTGGCTACATACAGTAGAGTGGCAGATGTATGCTACTACTACTTTAACTCCAGTCGGATTCTTCGCCAGCTGGTTTTCGTCGCAAACTTTGCACTCTTATATACAATACACTGCTAGCAGGGGGAGTGAACCCCTACTGCCCTCTAGTAACTGACTGGATAAAGGGAGCCGTCGGTTTCCAGCTGCTTGGTTCACGTCAGCTGCACGCACCTGCGCATTGGAGTGATAGCCAAGATCCGCCTCTGCCAGCGACATATTATGACCATCGGTCATTATGTCTGTATATATGTATGTACATATTATGCATGTATATATGTATGTATGTATGTATGTGTATATATATATATATATATAT
>NC_068989.1:68172187-68174280 GCF_001194135.2 Octopus bimaculoides | reverse complement strand
TATATATATATATATGCATAAATATCCATAAACACACACACGCTCGCCATATTTGTTAATATTGTTGCTTTAACGTATCTATGCCCAAAAGCCTTATGTTTTATGGTCAGTGAGAAAGTATGCTTCTCATTTCGTTGGCAAGAAAGCCTCTAAATTTGGTAATGTGATGGAATGATTTTAGAGCAACCTTAGATTATCCGTTATACATGACGTTTACTTCCTCTGTGCCTGCAAGAGTTTTTTCTCTGAGCTTTAAATCAAATCACAGTAGGATTTCCCCTGGAATTCGACCCGATACAGAATTAATTTTTCAATGATTTGGGTGCGATATTCTGCTAAGATACAGACAATATCAACATTATTTTGCATGGTACAAAGCATTGGGGAAATGGAAGTTGTGTCACTCATATCATTTTTTTTAAATCACCCAATTTCTAAATGCATCATTGCAAAAGTAAAGAAAAAAAAATTTCTTGACCCTTGATTACGAAGAGGTTTCCTCTGTCTCTTCCAGTTAAAAGAAATGTCATGGTATTTAAATACCTGCTTTCAAATAATATAGCTGTTGTTAAAAGATCACAGACTGATTGTGGGCTTGATTTTGCAGTCAGAATAAGAATATAAGAAAAACTCAATGTTAAAATATTTTGTCTCGATTATTTTCCTTCGTTACTTTCTTTCAATCGCTTCCAGACCATATGCAATCATTGTTATGCAAAATATAAATAGTTAAATAGTTTAATCACATAAAAAAATATGAACTTGAATTGTGTTTAAAATCATCTTAAGATAATTTCTTTGTGAAGCAACATAAAAAAATGAAAGTTGAAATCCATATTAAGCGATCAGTGAATTGATGACAGTTCAAAAGTATTGAAATGCCATAAAAACTGTTGTGATTGAATATTTTGGCTAGTTCGATATGCAGCGCATGATATCGAATATTTCATTTTATATTAAACATCCTGATCGATCTTTGAAAATATTTTAACATATTTATATATAACCCCATATAACCACAAACATAAATAATTTATGGCTTTAAAATTCGTTATTCTCTCCACCCACCCTACTACCCTCTTTGTGACACTCAAACTGTTCTGATTTGTTTAACATATTTATTTATTTATTTCTCTCCACATCAGTATACAAATGTCCATATTCAAACATATTTCTTGATATTTTATAATTTTGCCTGTAATGTATGTGAAAAGAGTAGCATTTGTAGTTCCATCAATATTTATATATAACATAATATTTATATATCATGTATGTATGTATGTATGTATGTATGTACGTATGTATGTATGTATGTATGTATGTATGTATATCATATGAACAGGTATCCAGTTTGAAATGGTATGGAATGTAAGTGATAATGCAAATACGTTACTTTTTGTTTCCCAATACATGAAACTCACGCGACATCATTTACGTCAACATATTAACTATTACAATTCTATAATTTTTAAAAAATCTTGACAGAAAATAGAAAAAATTTACGTTAAATATTTAAAGAGCAATTATTATTATCATTACTACTACTACTACTACTACTACTTCTACTGCTGCTGCTGTTGCTGCTACTACTACTACTACTACTACTACTACTACTACTACTACTACTACTACTATTGAAATGCCATAATAAAAATGTTTAAAATGTCTATTAAAAAACAATAAATATTGAGTAAATATAATCATTGTACTATTTATACAAGTATAAACAGAGATTGTATGTTAGTAAACGTTGATAAAATATGAAATTATATACTACAATGAGATGGTATAAATAATTGTATATGTGTGTATACTGATTAATGAGACGATTTTCATTAATGTGTTTTCAAGAGACTTTCAGAGTTCCTGACTAATAAATCGAGACGTATTGCTCAAGTAACAAGCATAACTGGGGCATAACCAAAAGAATAGCAACAAACGTTGTTCATAACTCATATAATATACGTTTATGAATTCAAGTATCTATGTATGCATGTATCTTCAGAAATGTATGCGTATATATATACCAGGTCATCTCATAAGTTCTGTCCAATTTTACCTTTTTTGAAATTGAATATATATATATATATATA
>NC_068989.1:68169612-68171980 GCF_001194135.2 Octopus bimaculoides | reverse complement strand
TATATATAGTTGAGGCACCAAGTCAGTCCGGTATGGTCCGCACAGCTCGAAGTTAGGTGAATAAAAAGCAAATAAGTAACAAGGATGTCCAGGTATCAGTGCATTACGACCGTTTCAAGCGGCTCCATTTAATCGATTAATGAAAACATTACATCAATTTGAAATAAACAGCTCTCCTCGGAAGCAGGCGACCATATAGATTTCCAACATACAGGATGCATCATTAGGTAGCGGAGAGTATCTGACATTAATTAATCAATCACTACCAGCAGGAACTTAACTGTCAATTCCGAATGGATTTAATTCTAAGGGTTTGCAGCTTACATGATGAATTGAGACTTTTGAATGTGATAAGGATAAAGATGAATGTAGCTATATCACCATTCCTCTTTCTTGACCTCCATTACCTTTTTCTGCCAGTCTTAATTATAGTAAGCTTTAAGTATTTTTTTAATTCTGCCACAAAAATAGCGAGAAGTAATGTAATTGTTTTAGTCTCTCGTACTGATGAAGTAAGAAGACATCACTTCCACTAAATATACCTACTCCCAAGCCTTTACGCTTTATTCCTATTCACCCATCGCTCTATATATCTCCACTCGTAGTTTTCTGCTAATTTCTTTCTTGTCCTACTCTTTCTATAAACTGCCTTTGACGCTATATTTATTTACGTTTTTTTTTTAGAAAAACTTGCTAGCATTCTCTTCATCATATAGGCAGTCATCACATTCTGTTAAAATGTCTTACTGGTGTGTTTGGTTTCTTTCTTTCCCTGATGAGAAGATTCCATTGTCTAACATCATTTTATTCCTTCTGGAATAATATCATTGTTTTCTTCGAAAGATATGTCGGAAGTAAAAAGATTTGAATAACACCTGCTTTTAACTCCATTTATTTATTTATCTATGTTATACAAAAACATTTCTTCAAAACCTGAAGTTTCTACCTTTATAAGTAGGCTGTTACATCCTTGGTACTCGTGTGAACTTTTGCTACCGTGGTAAATATTTATTTATTTATTCCGTATTGCTTGTAAACATTGAAAAAAATGCACACACACACACACATATATATATAGGTATATACGACGGGCTTCTGTCAGTTTCCGTCTACCAAATTCACTCACAAGGTTGTGGTTGACTCGAGGCTATAGTAAAAGACACTTGCTCAAGGTGCCACGCAGTGGGACTGAACTCAGAACCATGCGGCTGGGAAGCAAGCTTTTTACCACATAGCCGCTCCTCGCAATATCGCGGTTTACCTATCGCAGTTTACTATTTAAACTTACGATGATTCCCCCGTGGTGTTGTTTTGCATTTATCATAAAATACATTATAAATTATACATTATACATTATACATTATACATTATACATTATACATTATACATTATAAAAATAATTAAAATTTATACAGTATAGGGCTGTTTCTACTTCATGGATTTTCACCTATCGCGGGGGATTTTGGAACGTAACACCCACGATAGTCGAGGAATTTCTATATATAAATACTATATATGTATATATATATTTACACGTGCACATGTATATGCATACATACATGCATGCACACGTGCATGTTTATATACATGCATACATATATGGTGCAAATAGAAAAGCAAGCATGAATGCGAGAGAAAAAAAAAACATTAAAAAAATTATATTAGGCTTTTACTCTCCGGAAAATAGAAAGAAAGTCTTTTATGTTTCGAGGATAAAGAGAGAGAAAAAAGGACGAGGAGTGAAAAAAAAAAGCAGAGAGAAACAGAGAAACATGTTTTAGTAAGACGGTTAGTGCATATTGAAATGACTGGAGGGGGAAATGTTTGCTAGTGGTGTGAGTGTCAAAGAGGTCCACTGTGGGAGTTTATAGAAGCGTGGATGGTATGGGGAACAACTGGAAACCTGGAAAATGTGTTCGACTAAATGCGAGTAGGATAATGTGTGCGTGCATATTTTGCGTGTTTGTGTGTGTGTGTATATGTGTATGTGTGCAAGAGTGTGTGTATGCTTCCCTGTTTTCTGTTTATGCCTATGTGCATCTATCTAACGTATATGTTTGTGTGGGACAGTGAGTCTATCCGACGTATGTCAGTTCTGAAAGAAATCTTCTGCGATCAACCCTGGAGAAGGATGGGGTCTGTTAGATTTGGCTGTCCAAGACACTCCATGTCACAACAGTGTCATTACGACACCATCAAGAAATTAAATGCTCGAGCATTGTATCACACTCGCATATACACATATGTGTATGCATGTATGTATGTATGTATGTATGCATGCATGCATATACATACGTATTTATGTATATATATATATATATATATTGTATGTATGTATGTATGTATGCATGCATGCATATACATACGT
>NC_068989.1:68165680-68169602 GCF_001194135.2 Octopus bimaculoides | reverse complement strand
TATATATATATATATATATATATGCGACTGTATGTCTTGTAGTACCCCACTTTTCCTCCTCCAGTTAACATGCTAAGTTCGAGTCAAAAAATCTATGCTCCCTGCCTCAAATTTATTAATTATGTACGTCATAGAATATTTTATTATTGTCGAGACATTTTGATTATTATTTCCTTTTTGAAACAATATTTCGTCATTCGTGCTCTTTAGAGCTGGCTTTGAAATAATCTAAATTCAATAAAAGGGCTCTCTAGAGTACAAAATAAATAATTTACATATTTTATAATAGAATCATGAATCCGTCTTCGATATTAATTTACTAAAGCACAATGAAACGAACTGAAATTTATAACTAATGAACTGAAATACTATGGGATTTTTTCATTTTAATCCGATTGACATCTTATTGAAATATTTGCCGTGATTTTCCATAATGTGTAGTATTTATGTTGTTTATATATTGTTTATATTTTCTTTGTACATTTGTTTGAAGTGTGCTTTTGAGGTGTGTTAATGTGTTGAGAGGAAATCAACGAATTTCATTTTCATGTATTTTCATATCAAATTCAAAATGCAAATTGTTCGCAGATTTTCATCCTGTCTACTTTTGAGGAGAATTTGATGTACTATGACCGTGTGGTTTGAAATTAAACTTCAGAGATATGGTTCGATCCCTCTGAGCAGTACCTTTAGAAAAGTGTCTAATAAAATAAATACCCTGAAGGCGACCTGTGAAAAACACTTGGTGAACGGACACTTTGAAGGACTCTTCGAGAACATTCCCTATACTCGGAGAATGACATTCTCTATTTATCTGCTTAACGCCACCATGTGGTTCTTGAATGGCTTTAGACGAGTACACAGTACTGTGACTATCCCAGTAAACTCTCCGGTAGGAATAAAGCTTCCGAATTTTATATGCAAGTTTCTGAGACCCTGTAAAATCTCAAACGAATTCTTTTCTTCCTGTTACTAAGCCACAGGGGGTATGTTTAAGAAACACCTCACAGCCTGCTGGAGGTTGCTTCTTTTTAAAACGTAAAGACAAAAAAATATAATATCATTGGATTGTTGATATTAGTATTTCCCTTATTTATATCTCTCGTTTAGTTTTCTTTTATGAACGTCTATAATCAAACAGATTGCGTTCAGGCAAAATAAAAATCGCTAAACAAGGAAGTTTTCATTAAACACTTACCAAGAAGTAAAGGAGATTGTGTGTGATTTAACTTTCCTCTATACGATTACCGCTGTAAGATAAAGAAGAAAGCGGCTTAATAAATTATATTTGAGATGTCTTATCAAATATCTTTGTCTCTTAATATATCAACACTACGTCATGAAACACTGCTGAGGTGCTTCATTACAGCAACTGCTGTTACAATGTTACAATATATCCAACAGTAAGTTGAGCTTGGTTGTTACAACCACGGCTTAGATATTTGTTTACAACTACTACTGGTTGTAACATATTGCATCGAACACAAACTCAGTGACCTCAACCACCGCTGAGCTGTAACACTTAAACCACCACTGGAATTTTCATTACAACCAATGCTCTTTGATATATTACTGCTTTATAGCTTTTAGTTTTACTAATATGTTTTGCATTCTATATTATTTCAAAGTTATATCAATTTTTCAGCTATGAGTTACGACCATTTAATAGTAATTTAACCGTCATTGGGTAACGTCTAATGAGATTTTATATATGTATACGTATATACATGCATAATTACATACATTTATTATTATATACACGCACAGACACATTCATACGTACATACACTCACACATACACTCCCACCAATACACACACAACAAAAGTTGCGCACCAAGTTTGAAAAATTACATAATATATAGTGTCAGATATGCTTAAAGTTTTCTAATTCTCCTTTTATTTATGGATAGTTTCCTACCTGGGCCGCAGCAACAGGGTCAGTTCGCAGAATCATTAGCACGCCGGTTAAGTGGTCAGCTATGCCTTTCATCCTTTCCGTGTCGATAAATTTAGTACCAGTGAAACACTGGGGTCGATATAATTGACTAGGCCTCTCCCCGAAAATCTCGGGCCTTGTGCCTATAGTAGAACGGATTATTATTATTATTATTACTATTATTATTATTATTATCATTATTATTATTATTATTATTATTATTATTATTATTATTATTATTATTATTATTATTATTATTATTATTATTATTATTATTGCCTTTGCTCAGCTTCTAATGCTAGAGATATACAGTGAGCTAAGGTAACACCTCTTATTTTTCGAGCATCTTCGGAGTATTCGAGCGGTACTAAGCAGTGCTGTTTTCTGCAAGTAGTTCACCTTTATTGCAGCCCCTATTTGTTCCACATACTTCTCGAGATTTTTGCTCACTGTTCCCAGGCCTCCGACAATTATTGGTACTACTGCTACATTTTTCATCGACTACAACTGCTTAACTTCTCAAGTTAACCTGTCATATCTATCGACTTTTCTTTCTTCTTTATCGCATACCTTGTAGTCATCTGGGCCTGCTTTATCTATGATCCAGCATAGTTTGTTTTCTTTCTCAATTAAGACTATGTCCGGTTTCCTATTCTCTATCTCATGGTCGCACTGAATCATAAAATCCCATAGAATCTTTGCATTTCTGTTTTCGACAATGCTTTCAGGTTCGTTGTTATACCAGTTTTTTGCTCTGTCAACTCCATACTTGTTGCAAAGTGTCCAATGGACAAGTCTGGCTATACTGTCGTGGCGTCTCTTATATTCCTTCTGGGCTAGTAGCGTACATTGGCTGGTAATATGCCATACGGTTTCACCGTTTTGTCCACAGAATCTGCACTTATTACTTTCTGATGTGTTGTCTATTCTGTATTTTATGTAGTGTGTTCTTAATGCTTGCTCTTGGGCAGCACAGACTAAAGACTCCGTTTCCGGTTTTAAATCACTTTTAGTCATCCATAGCCATCTTTTTTCTTCGTCTGTCTTATCTTCAACATCCCTATGAAATTGACCATGCATTCTTTTCTTTGAGAAAGCTATTCTCAATACATGTGACGTACCAGTTAAGATAGTTTTTTGCACTTACTGCATGGATGATCGCACTGGGATGCAAAGCCTCATTGTTCACCTCCTTGTCACCACCTGTCGAACCTATTTACAGACTGATGGCATTGGGTTGTCTGTTCACCAAACTGCTTCTCTTCCTCCTATTATTCCCCGCCAACTCTCACGTATTTATAATTATCTCAAGTACAAGGCAAAAGTCGAAACTAAGCAATATTTAATAATACCACACAGTAGTAGAAGCAAAGATGGCAGACTTAACTATACAGACCAAGGCATTATTGGTGGTAACTAACGATGAACATGCTGTAATGGTAAGTTTGATGTAATTGTAACGGTATTAATGGTGGAGTTGACAATTGTGGCAGAGACAACAACCGTGTCTGCATCTGCCACACGGCTCAATATTAATAATTTTAATGAAACACGTGAATAACATTTCGCAAAATTACTCGTATTTAATTTAAAGTTACCTGGTAAATATTCATGTTGAAGAGAGTTAGAAACACAAATGACTACAAACAATACAACTGAATAGGTCAATTATTATGTTTGTTTTATATATGAGAATTAAGCAAATAAATTTTAAGCTATGAGATGACGTAAACAACAGAACAAGATAATGTAATAATAATAATAATAATAATAATAATAATAATAATAATAATAATAATAATAATAATGATAATAATATCAATAGAATTAACACAACGATATATGAGTAAATATACACACAACAAGTAAATGCTTATTGTTAAAGCAGCGATGCACGGTAGAGATATATTTCTAATGCAGTGCAAAGGCTCTGACTGACGTAATACAGTACAGAAACATCTAGAATATTATAAAGTTAATACTGC
>NC_068989.1:68162210-68164538 GCF_001194135.2 Octopus bimaculoides | reverse complement strand
TATATATATATATATATAAATTTACAGAAAGCAACAGACGAAGACAGGTGTAGGGACAACAATCAGGTGTATTACTTTAACGCTCGGGAAGAATGGAACGGTTTCTTAGGTTTCGAGCCTGCGATATTCGACAGAAAGGATTAAGAGGCAAAATAATGGAGAGGGGATGAAAAAAATGGAGACAGAAAAATGTGCAGAGTTCAACGGCCCAACATGGCATGGTGACTGGAAAAAAAAGAATGAAAGGATGATGATGATGGTGATGGTGATGATGATGATGATGATGATGATGAAGATGATGGTAGTAATAATAACTGTTACGGTGACCCCAAGGAACTAATGTGCGGAAGCACTACTCTGACATTCTCGCATTTGATCGTTGCCTAGGACAACAAAAGAGGGGATTAAACTGCTCTAATTGTGAAACGTATTCACGACCTGTTATTTTTTACACATTAATTTTCATCTGACGATAACTTTGACAATGCAGGTGTAAGCTTGCAAACTTTTTAGCGTGCAGTAATAGCTATAGTAATAGCCAAGGAATGTGTCGCTCTTACTAGTTAAGTAATATTAATACTATGCTAAAATTGTTAATTAAAGATGGTGAGGCAATGGCGTATTATAAGGTGTTTTTTAAAGGAAATTTAATTGATGACAATTTACCGTTACACATATCTAGAACTCCTAAGAATGCCCTATTGTTCTTTGATAATTCCTGAATAAATTAAGGATTGTCCAGCTTGGATCACGTAAAAGTTTCACAATCGAATTGTGTTTTTCAGACGTAACTTAGCAAGAAGTCAATGCTTCCTGTATAGGACAATACAGAGAAAACGACCTATCAGATTCTGGCTTACGAGTGTTTACACTAATGAAGAATTTAGGCTAAATCATCAATGGGTATCTTTAAGAAAGCCGGGCAGGTATACATGAGTAAATAAAATCCTAATAAGTCCTCTAAATCGAAAACAAACTTAGTAAGACACATCAGAGGAGCAGGTATCTTTTCTTCGGCATCGAAGAATTCCATCACGTTTCCCTATACTAGAATCAAATCTTGAGAAAAAAAAAATTCAAAGGCAGAATATGTGGAACAGAGCGGTATAATTAGTAAAACTAGGTGATCTGGATTATACTCCCTATTTAATGTTGCTACAAGTTTGCCATAGATTATAGAAAAAATTCTAACTATATTATAGGTCATGAGATTTATAACACGAATAATATAAAAGTTAATGGTGGTTACCTGAAAAAATCATTGCATAGTACGAATTGTCTTCCCTATATAAGTTTCAGGAAAACTAGCACATATTCCATTTGACACCTTATACATTATTCATTGTTATTCATTGTATACAATTGATAATCTTTTTACTGCATCTTAGCCTCTATAAAAAATATTTCCTAAAACTTTGAGAAATTATAACTTGAAAGTCTTTATGCCAGCATTAAATATATTACGGTCTTTAAGAAAAGAAAACATCATCATCTGAGCTATTGAGAACTTCTCAGAACCTGCTTATTACGTTTCGAAGTATTATGCTTAATTACATTATGACAAGTGAAAATTTCCTGTCATACTTTCTATGTCACCAATTTTATGTTTAGAAATTTTTCTTGTAACATATGGTGCCGTAGATAGTCAACAACATTTCCCAATCACCTTCCTGTCGTGTTTCTTTCGTTTTTCTTTTGCACTGTAGACTTTCTGTCTTTCGCCGCTGAAATAATTACCAATAATATCTTATTGTTATCATGTATGTAATCTCGACAATATCGTTATTTTTTAGATATCAATTGATGTCAAAAACTCAAAGTATATGTTCACACGACAAATAAATACTAGCCAAAAATTAGCTTTTGTTCATAGGGTATAACCTGATTATTGTTTTCATTTAGCATGGCATATTTTTTCTTAACGGAGCAATACATTTTGCATCGAAATTCATGCAATTAAATTACCATTATATCTGGAACGTTACCCTTATTGTACTCTTATACTGCTTTATTTACTAAATGTCGTCTTCATTAATTGCCATATTTTATGACTGCTCACAGAATAAGCTTGTATTTCTATAGTTATGAAAATAAGTTAATGATTATCATCAATATCAGTAACAATGATACTATAATCAAAATGAAAATACAGACTCAAAATATCTACGAACGCAACACGTTCCCTGTTCCATAAAGTCGTATTGCTATATTATAATCATCATCGTCGCCGTCATCATCATCATCATCGTCATCATCATCATTATCATCATCATCATCATCATCATCGTCGTCGTCGTCGTCGTCGTCATCATCATCATCGTCATATCT
>NC_068989.1:68159426-68161651 GCF_001194135.2 Octopus bimaculoides | reverse complement strand
ATATATATATATATATATACATGAGGTGGTATGAAAAAGTTCCTGGACTCATTATGTTTAATAAAAAGTAACTTATTTACCTAAGTTTTAACATTGTCTCCTTCGAAATAGTCACCTTGCTCAGTACTACGCCGGTCCCAGCGTTCCTGCTTCTCTTGGAATCCGGCGAGTCGATGCTGTGATTTGCTCTGGATCTAGACAACCATGTTAAAACGGTAGCCCTTGAGATGCATTTTTATCTTGGGGAAGAGATAGAAGTCCGCAGGTACTAAATCTAGCAAATAGGGTGGGTGCGGAAGCAATATTATGTTTTTCGCGAGAAACCCAAGAGTGAGGAGTGCTCAGTGACAGGATACATTGTCGTCGTGAAGAATCCAATTCTGCACGTATCACAGATCCGGGCACTTTCGCCAAATGTTCTCCCTCAAACGCTTCAAAACGTCACAGTAGAACTCTCGATTGAAGGTCTGGCCCTGGATTCTTGATACACAGTACGGCAGATGTCGAAAAAACTATGAGCATGCTCTTGACTAACCTGCAGCTCTGTCGTGCCTTCTTCGGTTGTAGAGGTGAAGGGCTCTTCCATTGTGACGGATGCTGCTTCGTCTCAGGGTCGTACATGTAGACCCAACACTCGTCACCGGTGATGATCCTTGACATGAAGGACGAGTCATCAGCTGCACGCTGACGGAGATCTTGACAAACATCGACGCGATGTTCTTTCTGCTCAGTGGTCAGAAGGTGGGGGACAAACTTGGTAGAGACAAGCAGCATGTTCAATTCAAACATTAGGATTGCCTGCACTAACCCATTCAACAGACCAACAACATCAGCAATGTCATTCATTGTCCTTCGACAATCCTCTTGCACAAGCTGATGAATTTTCTCAACATTTCTAGGGGTGACGCTCGTGGGAAGTCTTTCAGATCACTCATCACCTTCCAGAGACGTTCTTCCACTTTGGAAGCGGCTATGCCACTCGATATATTGAGTACGGCCCATTGTCTCATTGCTTTAAGATTGCTGAAACATGCTCAATGTCTCTATACCAGACCTCCTAAGTTTAACGCAAAATTACACATTGGCTCTTTTTTCCTGTCCATGACAAAATCGCAGACTATAGCATACACATGAACACAAAAACACAAATTTCACAACTTGTGAAATACACACAGCGATGTTACTCGGCACACTGCCTCATGAAGGTCACTGCTAGCTCTCACTGCACACACAACCCTATGCTGCCATCTGTTGGCGCGTTACAGAACTTATTCGGGAATGTTTTGGTGCCACCTCGTACGTACGTACATACATACATACATACATACATACATGTGTGTGTGTGTGTGTGTGTGACGGGCTTCTTTCAGTTTATGTCTACCAAATCCACTCGCAAGACTTTAGTCGGTCCGAGGCTATATTAGAAGATACAGGTCCATGGTGCCATGCGGTGGGACTGAACCTGGAGCCATGAGTTTGGGAAGCAAACTTCTGACTACATATAATGATCAATCCAGTATGTCCAATACTTAGCCGATATTAGTGAGCGTATTTTAATAATTGAACTGCTCCAGTTGAGAAAATTTTCTACTGCCTGGAATTGGTCACAATTTATTTAAGTAGAAGATATAGTTATGGACGAAGAATGATTTTGTTTTCCGTTTAGTTTACATGTATGATAGAAGTATCGAATGAATTAAACCTTCTGGAAAATACATGTTAGATAAAATATAAAGTAGTTTATAGCTAAATTATCTATTTACCATAGTTATTAGTATTTATACTAGGGTGCTACTCTTCATGTGACAAATAGCTTTGGAAGTATACTTTTGACATAATGGGTAAAATCAGGAAATATGGTGTACTTAAGATAATACAATTTAACTTTTATCCAATTTTGTTTGGAATGAATAACTAATTTTCAAACGAAAATTATTTATTGATTTAACATAAAATTAAATAAAATATTTCTTACTTGTATACCATCTCCCAAAACTACTTTGTTATTTACTTCCTTTCATCCTCTTCTTTTCCCTTCTCCTCTTCCTCTGTCTCTATGCTTCTCTCTTCCCCTAACTCTGTATGTGTTTGTGTGTATGTGTGTAGCATTCATTTAGTCATTGCTTTCCACCAACAAAAGAACGCGCTCTCATCTTGCACTTCTTATGTCAAATCTCTATATATTTCTCTTTTACTCTCTTTTGCATTTCCCTATATTGAGTGTA
>NC_068989.1:68157284-68158669 GCF_001194135.2 Octopus bimaculoides | reverse complement strand
CCGACCGATCGACCAACCGACCAACCAACCCACCCACCGACCACTCAACCAACCAACCAAACAACCAACCAGCCATCCCAACCAACCAACCAACCAACCAACCAACCAACCAACCAACCAACCAGCCAACCAACCAACCAGCCAACCCACCAACCAACCAACCCAACCAACCAACCAACCAACCAACCAACCCAACCCAACCAACCAACCAGCATTAATATCGGTTATTGTTTAATAGAGATACGAGAAAAATATTTCATCTTATATATATTTTCTGTATAATGAGATGCGGTTTTGGAGATTAGGTGAAACTTCAAAGGTGACAAAACAGAGAGTGGAGTTATTTCGCAGTAGGCAGAGTCGCAAACAGCTTAAAAGAAGAAACACGAATACCTATTATTATTATTATTATCATTATTATTATTATTATTATTATTATTATTATTATTATTATTATTATTATTATTATTGTTATAGATCTATCTATCTACATAGACAGTCAGACAGACAGACAGATAGATTGACAGACAGACAGGCAGATAGATATATCAGTCGTGGTCACTAACTCGTCAGTATCCAGCATACAAATGGCTAGTATAGAACAGTCAAAGGAAAAATAATCATCCATCAATACAATTCATTAATCAACATATAAAATTGACTTCGTCCCTTTTCAAAATTACTGGAATGATTTTCAGTGAATGACAAATGTTATACAACTGAATACTTAATAGCAACTTACCTTACATGGTTTGTGATAAATATACATATAAATAATAAAAATAAACAGTTATAGTTCGGTACAACACGTTTCGAAAGTAAAAAGCTGTCAAATTATATGCGCATTACATCATAATATGAAGATAATTTGCTTCCTCATTGGGTACATAACTGCCAATTATGAAAATCAATTGTGCATTGGATATCGAACGTAAGTAGAATAATCTTTATATAATGATGTTATGCATGTTTAATTTGCCGGGTTTTTTGCTTTCAAAACACGTGATATACAGAACTGAGACATTCCATTCTTATTACATACACAAATATATACATCTATGTATGCATATATATTGGTTTCAAATTTTGGCACAATGCCAGCAATTTCGATGGAAATGGTAAGTCGATAACATCGACCCTATGGTTCAACTGGTACTCATTTCATCCTGCCCAAAGTGATAAACGGCAAAGTTGACTTCAGCGGGATTTAAACTCAGAACGCAGAGGGAAGAAATGCCGCTATGCATTTAGCCCGGCACGGTAACGATTGAGCCAACTCGCCACTTATGTGCGCGCGCGCACGCACGTACACTCGGCCACACATACACACATATATACATACATACGCACACACACACACATATATATATATATATATATATATA
>NC_068989.1:68148875-68157097 GCF_001194135.2 Octopus bimaculoides | reverse complement strand
ATATATATAAGCAATTTAACATTAAACCGAATGCTTTGCTCAATACATTTTGGTAGATTACGTATATGTTTAAAAACTTCGAAGTCACGGTCAACCTTCTCCTTGTAAAAGTTCTCTCTCTCTCTCTCTCTCTCTCTCTTTGTCTCTCTCTCTCTCTCTCTCTCTCTCTCACTTCATCTAAATATATACATATAAATATATATGTAACGGTATAAAAAAAACAACTGCCAAACTGACAATGTATTTGCATGCGCAAAATCCCGTTTAAACTTCGAATCTCAAGCACCAGATTACTGAAGTCTGCGTTGCAATTTAAGTCCTTATAATCCCTTAAGATACTTAATGTGCTTAACTATAGTTAAAAAGTTTTTTCAATAGTTTTACGTTAACGATAAAATACGAAATTCTGTGTTTACTTCGTATGTAGGAGTGTGTTATCATTGCGTGTGTACCATGAATTAGTAATTGTAATTCAAAATACCTCTTAGATTTCTGATGCTGTTAGCTGAAAAATAAAATATATTCTAAAATATCGGTGCAATGCTTTCCCTGCCTGCGTAATCATTGAAGTAATACTCCTCATCCATTTTCTTTTGGAGTTGTTTAGGAGTATGATTATGGTATTTTACTTGTCTAAATCGTTCTTCATTTACATACGGTTTGTGTCTTTATTTGAATTACGTATTTCTTTCCGATTCACTTTGGGTATATTTTCATTATGATATACAAATAAATGACTTCAATTTTTTCATACTTTATTTTGCCATTTGTTTTACATTTAATCTATCTATAGATTTTCCTCAAGCTATTATTGTTAAAGCGTTTTAACTTCTGCTATCCTTGTTAATAGCGCAAACATCAGATGGAAACAACCTTCGAAAATTGCGCAGTTACATAAGTATATCATGACGATCTTTAACGCAACATTACTTTAAGAACGATTGTAGCTTGATGCCGATCTACAATATATTTTTTTAAGCAACAAAATATTTTTATATGCATACACAACACAAACGCACACATATGCACACACAAGCACATTAATACTAACTTAGTACACTTTTCATCTCTTATTGTAATATACTGAAGGTTCGTAGACGTAATCAAGACAGAATATAGGAGAAGTGTAAAGATGTAACCCTGTAAAATACTGGCGAATATGTTGAAAATAAGCGACCTTGTCCAGTGTATACATCTTTACTCAAGTTTTTGTCAGGCATCATTACTGCATCTACTATTCCGGGGTGTATTCGATAGACTTAAAAGTCGTTTGAACTGTGTCAAAAGACTTTTAGAAATTCACGAATAAGAGAATGACGGAAATTCTTTGGTCAAACAACAGTGACAGTTCCCAAGGCAATTAATATTTGACTAATTGTTGAGTATTTCCATCTCCATTTATCCTATTTTCCAAGGCGATTTACTGGAGTTCCGGTTTGATTAGATTATGAATCATTGTGTGATAGATTTTGAGTTCATGTAACATCGCGGAAATTCTGTAAACAAACTAATTCACTTTTCGGGAAAAACTGAGGCATAGACTTCAAATCGTTTATGGATAGTATTTTGATACTCAGTGTTTAGTATATTGCAATTTCTAACGATTTATAATAATTGCAATTTCCCCAACATTATTGTAAAGTCGTTTCCTTTATAGTCTGAGTCAATCCTGTTGATCTGAAGCCTTTGGTTTTGCCATGTTTGCCATTTACAGGCAACTGATAAATTAGAGTACGCAGTGAAATCAGTTTTACGGATCTACTTTCTTTTGAAGGTTTCATATATCATTTTTTCTTCTTGCTTTTCAGATAGACTCCTTTCTTAATATTTTTACGTTTTTCAACGATTGCCTCACATCCAAAGAGTGTTTTCCACTGGATTTTGAATTTGACTTGAATCCTGCGTGTAGTTGCAACTTGATGTGATATGATAAAATTTTCATAGGTATTTTTTAGGATAGCGAATGAAAAGAATCACTTATAGAAATCTACAACTTTATTTTCGTCACAGACATTAGTTGTACAGAAACAAATCTTCGGAGTACAAGCATTTTCATTGAAAATTACAATCATTATTCTACAGAAGAATCTTTCATCCTATTTAATGTCTTGAGTCCTCGAAGCCTGAAAATTATTCCCACTCTACTGATAGTCGAATTAATAGAATTATTTTTTTCCATTTGGGGTTAAACATACAACTTCAGACAACTTACAAATGTTGTGATGTTTGAGGTTTAATACATTATACATGGTTAAGGTTAGTCAAAACGTGGTGGCTTCCTTGATCCAACAAACGTGGTGGCTTCACAACTCTTTTTTCATGCGTTACTCTTTTCTATCCATCCCCCAGTCTCTCTATATACAAGTGGAGTATTGTAAAGTTCCTAGCTTTAAGAGTATCGCGAAAGGCCTCGTTTTGAGTTCTTTTAAAGAGCTTAGAAAAACTGAAGAACCACTGCAGTAAGTATGTGAATATGTTGAATAAAATCACAATTAAGTCGTCCTCCTGCATTTTCTTTTATACACAGTCAGGAACATTTCAGCACATCGGTAAATTTTTTTCGTGTGTATATTTATTGTAATTTATGATTCAATTTTTAACAAAAAGTAAATACATTTCCCAACTCAAGCTATATTTTTCACACTGTATCTCCTTGCACGCCCTATAGTCTCCCTTTTAATCATCTTTTTGTATGAATACACTTGTCCTAGTGTTAAATAAATGCAAATATTTTAAAAATTACTTTTGTAGTCAGGGTGGTGAACTGGCAAGGACGTTAGCGCATCGGACAAACTGCTTTGGAGAGAAAAGTGTGATCATAACAGATGTGCTATTATGATACCAAAACAACATTATTTCTGTATTACTTTTAGGAGAAAAGAAATGCGAAAGATTTGTTTTTTTGCTATAATGTTAGCACATGTATTATAACCACAAATTATGTGGGATAAAGTCCCGTGTACAGCCTTCCACTTTTTTGCAATCTACAAGTCATTTATTATAGCTTTATCTACTTCAAGTTACAACGTTAAACGATATATTTCATTTCATTAAAAGTTTATGAAAAGTAAAATATGTTAATTATGTAAACAGCATACAATTTTCGCTATCAAGAAAAGAACAGAAAATTCGAATGCTTCGTCAAGATCGCAGATGTGGGCTCAAGTCCCACCGGAAACCACCGACAGTAATAATAATAATGATAATAATAATAATAATAATAATAATAATGCTATGCCAGAAGAGATAAAAAGCTATGCAGTTTTACGCTAAATAGAAGGAACCTGATTAGGAGCATGAACGTGTGAGTTGTAGGTATAGCAGGTTATTGTGCAGGACTTGTGGAATCGACAAAAGAAGAACTGATCAACATGGAAAGTAATGGCTAGGAAAGTAGTGGCTATTTATGGGTGCATACTAGATGTAACGCAACAAGTCTTTACTTACCTAGATAGAAGGAACGGGACTAGCTGAAATAGCAGATAGTGTTGTGAAGAAGATCAAGTCCTTAGATGCCTACATGAGGGATAATGATGTAAGAATGTTGCAGAATTGTTACTGAGTGAGAAGGTGATCAGTAGCAATGGCGAGGTCCTCCAGGAGTACAGTATGAGGACTAATAGAGAAAAGATTATCAACTGAAAAGATTATCAACAAAAATCGGATATAGCTAGTGAATAATCCCGGAGATGTTTAAGACACGGTTTTTTAATGAAGGAAACAGGACTGATTCTTGTTGTTGAATAACGTGCTTCTACGAACCAACTCACTCAAGTATAGTGGCACTCCGTCGGTGACGACGACGAGGGTTTCAGTTGATCCGATCAACAGAACAGCCTGCTCGTGATATTAAAGTGTAAGTGGCTGAGCACACCACAGGCACGTGTACTCTTAACGTAGTTCTCGGGGAGATTCAGCGTGCCACAGTATGTGACAAGGCTGACCCTTTGAAATACAGTTACAATAGAAACAAGAAGAAAGAGTGAGAGCAAGTTGTGGTGAAAGAGTATAACAGGGTTCGCCACCACCCCCTCTGCCGGAGCCTTGTAGACCTTTAGGTGTTTTCGCTCAATAAACACTCACAGCGTCCGGTCTGGGAATAGAAACCGCGATCCCACGGCCGCGAGTCTGCTGCCTTAACCACTGGGCCATTGCGCCTCCACCCAATCAAGTATAGCACTGATAAGACAGCAGTATTGCCTTTGTGTAGATTATAGGGAATATCATCTGAAACAGTTAGACATATAGTTAGTGGATGCTCAAAACTGGCTCAAAAGGTATACAAACAAACACAATTACAAAGTAGCAGTGCTACTGGAAGCTGGAAGTTGTGCTGGAAATTTTGTTAATAATGTTCCAACATATCCATCAACACCAATCTTTGCCAGTATCAGAGAAAGTATCAAATAAAACTCACATGCTATATGCCAATCTACACAGAAAAAAACAACCTAACAAGATATCACTCTCCTATTGAAGGACTCCAAAGAATGGAACTTCATCGATGTGGCTATATCTGCAGAACAAAATCTTGTGAAGACAGTGGACGAAGAAGTTGGGAAGTACAAAGGCCGTGCACTGAAAGAGAAACGAAGTCATAGAGACTCAAAAGTGAATGTGATACCAATCGCGATCGGTGCACTTCGGACCTTCTCAAAGAAAACAATATTCCGGCATTAAAAGCTGAAAATACCAAACTGCATAGGAAGTACTCAGTTGACAGAAATACTTAGAAGAGTTCATGTATTGAAAAAAGTGTTACGTCTCTAAGCTATGAAGAGGCATAGATAAACCAGAAGTTAATTAAATAAATAAATAAATAAGTAAATAAATAAATAATAATAATAATAATAGTAATAATAATAATAATAATAATAATAATAATAATAATAATAATAATAATAATAATAATAATAATAATGTAGTTTCTGCTATTATTGTTATTATTAATGTACTTATTTCAAGCGTTTATTTCATGTGATATCTCTTATATTTATCGGATATTACACTACTTTTTGTACCTGTGTTAAATGTATCTTCTCAATTATATCACCTCTTCAGACAAACTGAGACTCTAATTTGAATAATAAAGAGTAAAATATAACGTATATAAATCTTCGTATCATTTTTGTATCCTGTTTTTCTTATACTTATATTTCTAATAGGTAATTCTTGGTGTATGTCAAAGCTTTCAGGAAAATAACACTAACAACAACAACAACAACAACAATATACAAAGAAAAAAGTTCCGTTTTTACCATTATTTCATATTGAGGTATATTTATTAAAGAATTTATTTTCTTCACATTTAGAATGTATGAGATGGCTTGAAGCAAGAATATTATACAGTGAAATTTTAATGAAATTCAAGTATAAAAGATTCTCATAACACTAGTAAAGAATGTGTCACCGAAGCAAGAAAAAAAAGAAAAACGTAAAACGAAAAAATAATGCGTTCTCTCGGTGATATGTATGGAAGGGGAAAATGACTAACAAAAATCAATAGAACCGATGAATATGACCGAAGTAAGTGAATGAAACTTTTAACATAGTTATCTTGACAAAATTATGCGAAAAAAAAATAGATTTTGATTTTCTTGTGGACAGAAAAATAGCAACTATTCTCAACAAAACACCATTCATCCCTAATTATGGTCGTTGCCCGCAAATTTTAAATACTTTGTTTCATCATCATCATCATCATCATCGTCATCATTATCATCATCATCATCATCGTCATCGTCATCATCATCATCATCATCATCATCATCATCATCATCATCATCATCATCATCATCATTATTATTATTATTAAGGCAGTGAGCTGACAGAACCGTTAGCAGACCGAACAAAATGACTCACGGCATTTCGTCCGTCTTTACGTTCTGAGTTCAAATTCTACCGAGATCGACTTTGCCTTTCATCATATAGGGGTCAATAAATTAAGTATCAGAGAAACACTGGGGTGGATGTAATCGACATATCCCCTTCCCCGAAATTTCAGGCCTTGTGTCTCAACACATGGCTATAATGCTCCCTCACTACTTCTGCTCATGATCAGAGATGCACATGTCGTCAGCCACCAAGAGACATGCTCAACTAGTTACGGTCAAACAACTGACAAGCAAATATGTGGTATTAAGCAGAATATTTGCTGTAGCCCGTTTTTTTATACCAAGACAAAATAATGTACATGATAATATTTCCAATCAATTAAGATCAGAAACCATGAGAGTCACTGCCTGGTACTACGTCAGGGCATTTATTATTATTATTATTATTACTATTATTATTATTACTAGATTATGTCACATGAAATGTGGCATTTTTAATTACTTGTTATTTCAGTCATTTAAAAACTCAATGATGCATACCTTGTATTTATTCTTGACTCTTTCTCTTTCCCAACAATATTGGTATACAAAATTCATACCCACAAACCTTATGAAAATGATAACATCCAAACTACGTTGAGTGATTTTCTCGTATGAGTACAAACTGGGTCACTCTGACGCAGAAACTCTACGGAATATCAAGCGGGCCTTTGGTAATGGTTTTGTTGACAGCAGAACTGTTCAGAGATGGTTCCAAAGCTCTCATTTAGGAGATGATAGCCTTAAAAATAAACCAAGGGGTAGGCCAAAATCAGTTATTCAGCATGATGTATTAAATGCTTTGGTTGAACAAAATCCGAGAACAAAAGTTCGAAAACTTTCATCGAAACTCCAAACATCTCGCACAACCATTTTTGGACCGTGTAAAAAATTGGAAGGGCCAAGAAAACAGATAGGTTTGTTTCCCATCAACTGAACGAGATTAAAAAAAAAACAGACGCCTCGCATTGTACTCCTTATTGCTTTCGCAACTGGATAAAGACCATTTTTGCATCAAATCATTACTTGTGATAAGAAATGGATACTCTTTGACAACAGCAGGGGAACAGAACAATGATTAGACGCAGGGCAATCACCTAAACACTACCCAAACCCAACATTGCACGCCAAAAAGTTAGTGGTATGCGAAGGAAGTTATTCATTATTCATTTTTGCAACAAGGAAAAACGGTAATAGCAACATCGTATTGTTAGGAAACTGATTGTGTGCATGAGAATTTGAAAAAGAAGCAACCCAGACCAGTGAATAGAGATGGCCCAGTTTTTTCTCCACGACAATGCACGTCCTCATACTCCTCAAGCTACGGTCCAAAAGATACAAAAAATAACTGAGATTTTGCAAAATACTCCCTATTCCCTTGTTATCTTTCCTACTAATCGTCACTTATTTAAACATTTTGAGTTTTTCATAGGCAATAAAATATTCTTAAATAAAGAAGAGCTAATCGAAGCATTCGGACAGTTTATCAAGCAAACAATTAATTTTTTTTTTAAGATGGAATATATGACATAGAGAAGCGTTGGGTAAGCGTCATAAATGAACATGGAACTTTGCCCCAGGTACCAAATTTCCCATCCCATCCTGGTTCCTCGCTGGTGTACACGATCCTTTGTAAGACGTGGATGGCCAATGTGGTATGTTTGAGGTGGTTTGGGTGTTATATATTACGGTTTGTGTTACTATTTTATACTTGCTGGAAAGGGTTAGTCATTCGTCTAGCAACTAGATAGGTTTACTCAAACAGATTCAAATTTACCACTATCATTATCATTGCTACGTTATTAAATTAATAATTTGTCATAGCTTGGAAGAATTATCTTTACTTCTTAAATGATAGTATTCGATAAGTAGAAAGAATATTTTTTGCTGATATTAAATGAGAATATTTTATAGCCGATCGGAATTATCTCCGGTGGTGAGGTGAATATAACGAACCCAGGAGAAAAAAACAGACAGGTTATGGGGTTTAACATGAGACCTCAATACCGCTGAAGCGGTTTAGCGTAAGCGATGTGGTAGTGGGAGAAATGGTAGAATCGTTAGCACGTCGGACAAAATACTTAGCGGCATTTCGTTCGTCATTTTGTTCTTAATTCAAATTCCGCGTGGGTCGACTTTGCCTTTCATCATTTCGGGTGGATAAAATAAGTACCACTTGAGCACTGGAATTGATATATTCGACTAACGCATCTTCCGAATTATCAGACCTTGTGTCTATAGTAGAAAGTATTAATAATATTGTTGTTGTTATTATTATTAGTAGTAGTAGTAGTAGTAGTAGTAGTAGTAGTAGTAGTAGTAGTAGTAGTAGTAGTAGTAGTAGTAGTA
>NC_068989.1:68145435-68148677 GCF_001194135.2 Octopus bimaculoides | reverse complement strand
AGGAGGGGAGGAGGAGGAAGAGGAGGAGGAGGAGGAGGAGGAGGACGAGGAGGCCGAGGAGGAGGACGAGGAGGAGGACGAGGACGAGGACGAGGACGAGGAGGAGCAGCAACAGTAGTAGTAGTAGTAGCAGTAGTAGTAGTAGTAGTAGTAGTAGGAAGAGGAGGAGGAGGAGGAGGAGGAGAAGGAGAAAGAAGAAGAGGAGGAGGAGGAAAAGAAGAAGAATAACAACAAGAACGAGAACATGAAGTACAAGAAGCATTTATATAGTGTAGTTTTACGATCATCATCTCCACTACCGTACAAAACTATCAATATTTGATGTCATAAAACGAAAGAAGAACAAAATACTCCTAAATATATATTTTTTCAGTAACAACATCAACAAAACTGTAAAACGTCCCAAGACATAATGTTGTCATAAGGTTATTGCATTGAAAACAGAAAAAAAAAACATGTTTAATAAAAATACAAACTGGATTTTGAAATGTCAAAATCAATAACTTTAATGACAGATTAGAGTAAATTTTATTAAATTTTTATTCATTTGTTTATTTATTTTTTGGCTTTCTAGATTCATTTCTTCATTGAAAATTATTTATGAATGCGATAACATACATGTATCAACAGAACAAGTTAAAATTTTCAGTAAACTTTTACCTCGTTAAAATCAATAATTTATTTTATGATTCGTTGATATTCGTCAATGCATTATTTCCTTTCTTATTTTATTTCAGATTAAGGAAATAATGATTCTAACATTCTAATCACAGGATGATATTGTAGCATAGCATAGGGTAAATTAATATTTTTTTTATCTCTTCTTATTGTTTGGGGCGAAAATTATTATTTTCTTCTTTTTCTTCTACATGAAATGGATATTTGATTTCCCTTAATTAAGGGAAAATTAAATTGCACCGTGAGACTAAATGTCAATTGAAAGTTTCTACTCTGTACCCACGTAGCCAAGAGGTGGATTGCTTTGTAATATGCTATATACACACACTGATACATACATACATACATACATACATACACACACACACACACACACATATGTATATATATATACATATAATGTATATATATGTATATGCATATATATACATATATATATAATATATATATATATATATGTATATATATATATATATATATATATATATATATATATATATTTATGTGTGTGTTCATTGACATTAACAATTTTATGTGTCAGAAATTTTTGTAATAGTAACTCAGACAATATCATGTCCAACATTATTATTTTTATTAGTAACTACTACTACTACTACTACTACTACTACTACTACTACTACTACTACTACTACTACTACTACTACTTCTACGTCTGCTGTTGTTTCTGTTCTGTGCCGCGTGCAGAGGTATTTACGCCTTGATCCAAGAATGATGCACATTTTAAAAAATAATGTTAGCATTTCTCAATTGGAAATTGAGAATAAATGTCAGTTAAAAATTTCTGCTTTGTACACATAGAACAAATTGGTTGCTCAAGTTTTAATGTTAGATGTGTGTGCTAGTATGCGCGTGCGCGCACACATGCATACACATATACTCGTATATGTGTGTGTGTGTGTATGTGTATATATATATATATATATATATATATATACACACACATATACGCGCGCATGTGTGTGTGTGTGTGTGTGTGTGTGTGTGTGTGTGTACGTACATACATAGATATGTATTTATTTATGCATATATGGTCATACTCTCACCCACACATCAGACACGCATCTATTAATTTTGTTACGTTATTGGAAACATTATCAGGAGTAACCGAGTCGGAATTCTCCTTTCTTTCTCCTTCTCCTCCTACCTTTCTGATAGTTCTTTCCTTTTTAACCTTCCTTTTCCTCCTTCCGCGTCTCCTCTTCCTTCTCCTCCTCTACTCTTCTCCTTTATCTTCATTTTCTTCTTCAGTTCATCCTCCTTTTCTTCTTTTACATTTTTGTTTTTCTTTCTAATTCTTTCCTTACAGACATTTATAAATCGCCAAGGCTGCGAGCTAACAGAATCGTTAGCATGTCGGGGACAAACTGCTTTGGGGCATTTTATCTATCTTTTTACTGTGTGATACACGATCCCTATTGATAGGCCTTTCCTTTTCTTTTTTTTTCGATCCCTTTTGATCGAACTGCCCCTTTTTCCCTTCCTACGATCCCTTTTGATCGACACCACCAATTTTTTTTTTTTTTTTTTTTTTTTTTTTTTTCCTTCCTTCCCCCTCCCAAAAAGAAAAGCTCTACATTGTATTTGTCCCATCTTCGTTGAGCCCTGTGTGGCTAATAAAAGAAATGTATCTTTTTGTTCTGAGTTCAGAGGGCGCCGACGTCAACTTTGCCTTTCATCCTTTCAAGGAGTCGATACAGTATATAGCAGATAAGCACTGGAATCGATGTAACCGACTGGTTCCCAACTCCAAAATTTCAGGCTTATACCTCTAATAGAAATATGTATTATTATGTTGATAAGCTGGCCGAATCCTTAATACAAGTTAACACAGAAAAGGGACAAATAGCCAGACAAAATACTTTATGCTCTGAGTTCAAATTTTTCTAATACATTTGACTTCCATTATGATTGTCTTTTTTTTTTTCTTATCGATAAAATAATACCAGTTGAACACTTGAATCGATGTAATCGACGAGTTTTCCCTTCTTATGATATTTATGTTTTGTGCTTATTGTGGAAAGGATTATTAGTATTAATCATTGTCGTCAGTATCATCATAATTACCACCGCCAATATCATTATCATTATTTTGGGCATAATGAAGAGATATGACATGATCTCACAGCATGAATTTTATAGATAGCTTTGCCAAGTACAAGCAACAAGAAAACATTGTACTCACACACACACACGCATACATATACCCACACGTATACACACACACACACACACTATGTGTGTGTGTGTACGCGTGTGTATGTGTATGTGCGTGTGTGTGTAAGTGTTATTACTTAAAGCAATTTCATTCGGCCTCATGTAACTTAAAGTTCCCGAAGTTCCTGTAACGAGCCTACGTATCTTTACGTTGCTTGAAGCCGAATCACACTTTTGAATAATAACATATGTAACTCCCTTTATTTGTGTTCAATGTCCCTTTCTTTCGTTTGTCCACTCACTCCTAAGACATATATTGTGTATGTATATATATAAATATATATATATAAATAAATATATATAAATATATATATATGTATATGTATATA
>NC_068989.1:68144072-68145287 GCF_001194135.2 Octopus bimaculoides | reverse complement strand
TCTGTATTTATGTGAACGTTCTTTTAGTATTTAATACATTTTTCATTTATATGTATACAGGGTTGGCCAAAAGTCACCCGGCAGTAAATGAAACTACCATAGACACTATCTGTAATTCTGTATTGACTGGAATGGATAAATGAGTCGCTCAAGAAGGTCTTCAGGCTGAACAATTTTCATGAAGCTTCATATATAGATGCTTTTATTAAATTGATTTAGTTATCAAACAAATATATTTTGGAATTAAACGGTTTTGATTTACTGTCAGGTGATTTTTGGCCAAACCTGTATATACGTATATATGCGAACCCATGGATAACGAACCACCACCAACTATTCTGCCTATATTCCTATGCATACCTTTCAATACAATGTATGCCAGAAGGTTTGCAAATCTAACGGAAGCCTCATAAGACATTTTAAGATCCACAAAGATCAGAACTTATCTGCAGCTTTTGGTGGTCCAAATCAGATGTGCAATCTATGTGGGTGCCTTTTCAAAACATTGTCTTGTTTAAAAAGCCACATCAGATGCTATGATGGTTCTAATGTGTAGGTACTGGAGGTGGTCAAACTCTGCATAAGGAGTAGACAACCACCATGTATAAATATATGCACATATATATATATATATATATATATATATATATATATATATATATATATATATATATATATATATATATATATGCATAAGTATATATGTATATGTATGTATGAATATATGCACATATAAACATATATACGATATGCGAAGTTCTCAGTAACTATATAATGTGACCACTTGAAAGCAGTTACACAATGTTTTTAGTAAGACCTTCATCGAAATATTCAAATCAAATATATTGTTACATGTTCCAACGATTAATGAAAGACGCCTTTGAATCATAGAGAGGTTTGAACTAGTGTGTAAAGAGACGAAACTAAAACAAGAATGCATATGCTTCCTATCTTACCACAGAACAGATTCTGGAATTCGTTCGGCGTAAAAGATATAACTTTTTATCAATAAAATGATTATTATCCGGCAAAATGCGGTATATAAAAATACACACAAACGTACGCATATATAGTATATATATCTATACACAAAAGAAATACACAACGCGCGCGTACACACACATATATATTTATGTATGTTTACATATTTTCATATGAATATGTAAATGTGTGTATGTATGCGTGTGTGAGTGAGTGTATGCATGTGTATATATA
>NC_068989.1:68142131-68143964 GCF_001194135.2 Octopus bimaculoides | reverse complement strand
ATATATATATACCACACACATACACACATCATACACACAAACACTAGTTCAAGCTCGAGTTTAAAAAATTAATAAGAAAAAAAAAGACGAAAACACAAAGGTAAAAGAACAAATTAAGAAGAAGAGGAAAACGGGGAGAGAGAAGGAGAGAAAGAAGGGAAAAGATATCGATTGAAAACAAGTGAAGGTGAAATCATATCAATACGTAGGACGCAGGAGGCCAGACATAACTTGAAATTTGAAAAACGGTTTGGTATCAAATGTTTGTTTCAGTTCATCTCCTAACGGTATTTTTTAACAACCAGTTATAAACAACACATTCACTGGATTTTATTGTTGGTGTTTACTTCTTTTACGTTTCGCAACATCGCCCCCTAACTTATTTGTCTCTTCCCCATAAATTTTTATCTTCTGACAATTTGAATCTCTATATTATATATAATATATGTTTGGCATCCTTCCTTCAGCGTATTTATTTGTTTTTGCCTTCGGTTCGCCTTTTCTTTTTCTCTTCTATTCCTGTTCCGTCTCTTTTTTTTTTCTTTGCTGTTCAGTTTTATTTTCTTAAACCTATTTTTTTCTTCTTTAATATCTCTTTTCCTTCCTGTATTGTACTGCTGGATCGTCTGACTGTCGGAAAAAAATACCTTGCAGCAATGGTTTCAGTTCATTAGGTTCTGAGTTCAAATTCCGCTGAGGTTGACTTTGTCTTCCATTCCCTTCCTAGGTCGATAAATAAGGAAGTATCATTCATGTACTGAGGTCATTGTAATCCACGTTCCTACTCATTTCAAAACTGCTTCCCTTGAAGCTAAAATAGCAATTATTGAGGGCAGTGGATTGAAAGAATCGCCAGCGTGTGGGGACAATATATTTTTTACTATGTAGCTCTGATGTATTCTCTAAGTTCAAATCTTACCAAGTTCAAATTTGCCTTTCCTCGTTTTTGAGGTCCATAAAATAATGTACAAATCAAATCCTGAGATTTATATAATCAATTTACTCTTCACGTTAAAATTACCGGGCGTGTATTTAATTAGAATCAATCGTCCGGCTTTACTTTGTGAGTTCAAATTTCGACAAGGTCGACTATACCTTTCATTATTTCGGATTGTACCAGTTGATTACTGGGGTCTATATAGTCGACTTGCTCCTTCCAGTTTCATATCATGTCTTGTGCCTTTAGTAGAAAGGATTTTCATTATTTTAAGTATCACCTTTATGACGGCGACGACGGTGATGATGATGATGATGACAACAAACCCGATGATAAATGTCGTGTTCATAATCATTATTACTTTCACTGTCATTTTTATTGATATTATAAACGCGGTTAATATGATCACTAGCGCATTTAAAATACTTCTAAAAGATAGTTTATATCTTGCAGCTCTTGGATATTTTTCTACAAATAAAATATGATAAGGCGTAAGAACAGAGTAGTTCCCATTGAATATTATTTGCCCTAAAGAATTATAAAGATATATAATTTTGCTTTTATAATTTAGTTGGAATTAAGTAAAACAAAACATATCTTATATTAATACAGTTAAAACCCGTAACATAATTACAGCCTCTGAGGAAATCATGAAATATTTAATATTTCTGTTGGTATTTAATAAGGAACCCTGATTAATAGCTGACATTAATGTTTTCATTTTCATAAACGTCAACGATCATTTTTTATAATAAAGTGCTGTCATTAGGGTTAATAATTGAATCACAAAAGCTTGTGGTATAAATCACTGACAAAATATCGCATCGTCTTATTGCGAAACTAGACAACGATATATGTATATATATATATATATATATATATATATATATATATAT
>NC_068989.1:68138003-68141395 GCF_001194135.2 Octopus bimaculoides | reverse complement strand
TATACATATATAGGTACACACATGCACACAAACACGCACACATATATGAGAGCCTTCTTTCAGTATCCGTCTACAAAACCACTCGCGACTCGCAAGGCTTTTGTCATCCGGATGCTATAATAGAAGGACTTGCCACGCAATAGGACTGTAGCAGGAAACATGTGGTTGGGAAGCAAAACTTCTTACCTTACAGCTACACCTAAAATGCTTTTGCATATGAAGAAATTTCCAAACTCTACAAATTAGTAAAATTATTTTAAAAATGGAGGAAGTCGAAAGTTTTGCACTATTTGAATATGTGCTAGTCTGCGACGTGCATATCACGTGACCGAAGCAGTTCAAGCCGTGGAAGTATCCTCTGAGGTTCGTTGTATTGTGGTAGTCGGTACCACGCTGTTCCTTGCTTCACTCTGTATGTGATTAGAAAGCCGTACTGATGAACGTGCGATGAAGTCTAATTCAGGAAGTTATGGCTTACGTGTTCGATCAGGGCCATAATGCCGCAAAAGCAAACAGATCAAAGAATATTTGGTGTACAGTTGATCACAGCACAGTAACTAGGTGATTCAATAAATTTTACTTGGATTGCAAGAATCTCCGTGATCGGGCAAAGTCAGGTAGGCCAAAAACCGTGAATTCCGAGACTGCGTTCCAAGCAGCGAAGGCAAGTCCAGCGAGTAGCTCTAGGAGTATATCAAGCGAGATTGGTATCTCACAGGTGCATGTCATTGTGCGGTAAAAATACCCGGCAATGGTTAACAGAGAGCGAACTATTCTAAAGTAAGACGATGCAAGACCTCATACCGATCGAATGACCCGGAATAAACTTCAAGAACTTGTGGTAATCGAGCTGATGCCATACCCAGTATATAGTCTGGATCTAGCTCTCTCGGATTATTACTTGTTTTGATCTATAACTTATTTCTTGCGCTCAGGATGCTTCATCAACCAACAGTGGGTGGAAGCTTCAGTGAATTTCTCTCCCTTAAAGGGCAAGAACTGGTATCAGTATGGGATCAAAGAACTGGCAGAAAGCTGTTGCGTTCACAGAAGCTTCAGGGATCCCGTCTGAATGATTTTGAGGATTCAGTTTCTTCCTTTCACATTCTCAAACCTTTGTTTTTTTTTTGTTTTTTTTTACTTCAACAAGGTTTAAGAAATGAAATCTTTAAGTCAACTGGTTCGATTCAATCTCTTTTCAAGCTATTAAATATTTGTATTGATGTTCATCAAATCAATTATGTCTCGACTTCGAAATTTGGCAACTTAATCATCAATTCCATCGTATAAAACTGTAGCTAGAGGATCTCAACCATTCTGAATTTGGTTTGGGACATCAGTAATAAAAAATATATTACTGATTCACTTCGTATGAAAAGTGAAGTCTACGTATGAAGTTAAATCGCTTTTAAATATTTTCTATTTACATTTACTATTGCGTGTGTTGTTTCATTAACAATACTAATTAATTTCAATATTACGAAATTAGGAATAGCATATTTTCCATGTGTCTCAATCACAAGCATTAGGAAGTTTTAAATAAAATTTTAGGCTTTTTTAAAGCCTCAGATTATATTTATAAAATATCCTCTGAGTACTTAGTCCTTAGGAGACATTGCCTGAGAACCAACAATGTAAAAATAGCTTATCTTTATTTATATTCATGACGTTTAATTAGTTAGATGGACTTACTTTAATCCAAATTTAGTAAAATAACAGCCACTAGATACAAAACAGTGATCCTTCGGTAGGTAGAAATTCTTGGGTATCTGACTTGGGTAGTTGATACATTCAGATTTGTATTTTAGTTCGAGAATTGTAAAAATTGCATGATGTTGTCATGGACCTTGTTCCTCAGCAGACACCACACATTAGACTTTTGTTGTTGTTACTTGATTACGAAATAAATAAATTAAATCTATATCTGTGCTATATTTGAAAACCAAAGCTCTAGAGAAATGCAATCTTTTTAGCATGTAATCCAGACTACGGTACTAGTTAGTTAAAAGAATAAAAAAAGTCACCTGAAAATTTATTTATTTAGGAAGTAGATATTTATAGTAAGTTCACTTAAACAAATTGATGAATTTGTTGTTGAAAAATCTCCCCAAAATGTAACGAAAAATATCATGACGGAAAAATTCCGTCTACATCTAATTATAAGCATTCTCTTATTTTCTACCTTTCCCGCACACATACACGTACACATCCAGGCGTATGTATGTATATAAATACACACAAACATATATATTCCATAAAAAGTTGTATATGGTATTGTTTTAGGTGTAAGTAATCGCACTCACACACATATTATAGTAATGAATATATACATATGCGTGCGTGTGTTTATGTGTGTGTATGTATAGTCATATATTGTGTTGTTTATTGGCTCATGGAATCTTTTGTATGGGAATAAAGTTTGAGTCGACAAACTGTTTGAATGAAAGATAAAATAAGCATTATTTTATTAAATTCACAGCTGTTTGATTAAGTAGAAATCACTAAAAGATCACTTTTTTCATATGGTATTTAAATCGGTAAACTCTAGCTTATGGTGAGATTCAGCTGTCGATATATGTTCAAAATAACATGAATACAAAATATAAAAACAAACCCAACATTGTCTTTGTAAACAATATTTTAAAATTGTTTTTCTTTGAATGTTAAACAATTTAAAATATTCGTTGATGGCGAACATATGAAAATAATAAATTTTCAAAGGATCACTTAAAAGTAAATGAAATACAAAAGATTGTTTAAAAATACCAGATTATCATAAATTATCAAAAGTTAAAACAAAGCTACTATAATTTATACTTCGATATCTTTTTAATGTTGAGTTCGTTTGAAAATATATTGTGAGAGGACATTAAATCTATATTAGCTTAAATATTAAAACCATGAGCTTGTAAATTGTGTGCAAATGTTTCTGGTATGAATTTATGGTGCTACGCACTATATATTGAAAGTATAAATAAGAATTCTGAAGACAATATGCTGTAATATGTAATGAATTAATTATGTAACATATAGTATATATTGTAGATATTGATGGTGAAGGGGGATCTCCGTCGATCGATGCTGACGAATCAGTTGTTCCAACAACTGAATGACCTGCTCCAGAATTGGTTTCTAAGTGGTTGAGCATTCTTCAGATATCTTTCATCTTTTATCTTTCACTTGTTTCAGTCATTTGACTGCGGCCATGCTGGGGCGCCGGCTTGAAGGGATTTTAGTCGAACAAATCGACCCCAGGACTTATATCACTTTTAGCCTGGTACTTATTCTACCGCTCTCTTTTGTCAAACCGATAGATTGTGGAGGCATAAACACACTGATACTGGTGGGGACGAACACAGACTCAAACATACATGCATACATATATATATATA
>NC_068989.1:68135735-68137688 GCF_001194135.2 Octopus bimaculoides | reverse complement strand
ATCTCTTCGGTCATAATGTGCCTGCCATAAATAATAACTGATAAACAAAAACGATGATGATGAGGATGATGATGAGGAGGAGGAGGAGGAGGATGATGAGGAGGAGGAGGAGAAGGAAGAGGGGAAGAGGTGGAGGAGGAGGAGGGGAAAGAGGTGGAGGAGGAGGAGGGGAAAGAGGTGGAAGAGGAGAGTGAGACGATGAGGATAAAAAGGATGAGACAATGATGATGAGGAGAAGGGTGAGGAGGAGGAGGAGGAGGAGGAGGATAGAAAGAGAGGAAGATAGAGAGGAGAAAGGGAGGAAGAAGAAGGGAGGGAGTTTGCTACTTGTTCTATTGTCTATTTTCAGAGGAGCATCACGTTACGAGGACGAAAAGAAACTTTCACCGGTTGTCAAGCGGGGTGGTAGGAACAAACACAAAGGCATGCATACATACACACACACACACACACACTCACACACACACACACACACATACATATATAGGTACATATATATATATACTGTATATATATTTCGCTTAGGCATTGCGAGACAAATAACCTGGTGTAGAACTCAATATACATATGTTTCAGAACGAATTCTAGACGAGTATAAAGAGTTAATAAGAAAATGAGATGACAAAGGAGAAAAAACAGAAAAACAGTTATGTTATGAACTTCATTAGGTTACAGCCGTTTCTGCTATAAGATACAGTAGACTTATAGTTGAGTGCCTGAATAACACCCTATAGCTTCATTGGATCCTCGATTATGAAGTGTATTTATATTCGAGGAAGGATGACAAGCAATGTTCACCTCAGGAGGATTTCAACGAAAAACGAAAAGACCCTTAATTGAATAATACAATACATTTTCACCGACGATTTAAGTATATTCAGTACACTCTATCTTCCATTATAATGGCGTCTGATTCAGGCAGAAACCGTCAATAAGGCAATAAATGGGGAGAACCTTGGCATTAATAATTCTGTCCCTTATTTCTGACCTCATTATTTGATGGTACCGAAGTCGATGGCAGTCCACGAAAAGATTAAAAGCAAAAGGGAACCCAAGGGGATTGAAACCAGAAAGTATGAAGGCGGAAGAAATAGTACATGTGATTTTATATGACGATGCAACGATTCTATCAATATGCAGACTTCCATAACTGAATATTGAATAAGTAGCAAAAATTGATTCATCATGAGATGTCAGCAAACGCTTTCGATAAAACCACCCACGAAAATCATGCGAATTCTTCGTCATTTTCAATACAAAAATATAGCAGAAACTTAGGAAATCTGAAAGAAATCTGTGGAAAAAATTCAATAATCATAAAAATTCACTAGAAATACAATCAAAACCTACGCAAAAAAATACGGTTATTAAACCATAAAATACATATAAATTAGAATACAGCAATTTCGAATTAAATGTTACTGTGAGAAAAGGAAATTTTTTTAACTGTACCGTGTAGGAATTTTTGGCTTAATGACAATTTCAGCCAGAAACATAAGTAACTATGCGTAATTATTTATCGTCCTTTTTGAGCTGCAGTGTATACATTAATACATTCGTACCTGCATATACACATACATATTTTAATTTTGAGCATTATCAGGAGGTAAACGACGCAGAGTAGCAGGAATGAAGATTTCTCGAAAAATGCTCAAAGAGGATACTGTTATAAAATCTGGTTCTCATATCAGTCTTCATATGTGAAAAAGACAGTAGGATGTAGAGAAAGGTGTTATAGAATCGTCTGAGGTCAACTGATAATGATAATATATGCGTGTGTATACACATATGCAAATAAATATTTATACACGCATATACATATATAAATATATATACAAATATACATATATATATCGCTATGTATGTATATATATATATATATCTATATAAATATATATATATTGCTATGTATGCATGTATGTATATATATATATATATATATATATATATATA
>NC_068989.1:68132316-68135126 GCF_001194135.2 Octopus bimaculoides | reverse complement strand
TATATATATATATATACGTTTGTATGTATGTATGTGTGTATACACATATACATATCTGTCTGTGTATATATATATATATGTATTTTTCCCAGTTTTGTGAAAGAAAAAAGAATCAAGTGGTTGAAAAAAATATATATATTCGTGAAAAATATAATCTACACGAATGCATTTCCAGTTTCGATTCCACTACTTGACAACTTGGGTATATTTCTTTTATAACAGACTTGGCTTCATAATGCATTGTGAGCGGAATTTGTTTGGTTGACGAAAACTCTATGAGCACACACACACACACACACATGTATATATGCATACGCGTGTATATGTATGTATTTCTGTGTTTGTGAGTATAAATGGGAAGCAATTTAATTTTATGATTTTTCATTAACTACATGACTACGTTCAAGTTCGCTTTCATTTTAAGTATTTTAGATTTGCCTCTTAGCAGAAAACTTCAGTAATTACTACTCTCATTTTTCTCAGACTTTAATGATTTACAAGCAATGAAAGAAATCAATCAAACTGCGTTATGTCAATTAAATTTCTTTTGGGGAGTACATGTATGCGTGTTTCTCTTGTGGAGGAGGACGATAATCATGGGACCTCTGATTAGACATATACGGATATATTAGACGTATATGAATTGTCAGAACCAGTAAATATGGAAACTTACTCGTCTTTTTGTAGCCGATAGTTTTCTTATATCTACGTTATTTCCTTTTGAAATCTTTTTCTCATCAATCTTTCCCTAATGCTTGACTTGCTAGTTCTTCTTCGACGCCCACTCGCTCGCAGATGAACGACAATGTTTTGTCGTCGAAGTTAATGCTAAGTATGTATTATGTTACCAGGAAAATGATTACCATCGGTTTAATGACATGTCGGTTGAGAAATTTTATAATCATATAGAACATATGTCTGGTGACACATGGCTTTTAGATAAATTACAATTACGACTGAAAGTAAATAGACAATGCTTATATTTGTCAAACGTAAACAATAATAATCGCAATTGCTTTGTTTTTATTCCACTTGATACTACAGAACTAAAATGCAATAACTCTCAGTCCCGATTCCGCTTGACTCTTCTCCGCAAAAGCAGGGGTCTACGTGGTTTTGTGTTTATGGCTGGAAATAAGGCTGCTTCTGTTAATTAGCTAGCCGGAAATACAAAACCTTGAGTATCGTCTTCCATGGGTACAGTGACATTAAATCGCGCCCATTAAAGTGAACTCGTACGCTCAAACGGTCAAACTATATCTCGCTATAAGTAGTGATTTTCTCTATCTTTATACAAGAGATGTTTGACATTGACTCAACATCTTACATTTGATATCCCTTCTAGTTCTTTTGAGGGAAAATAAAATAATAAAATGATTTATTGCACCTGGTTTTGTGGATGAATTTGTTTGGGGGAAGTTCTTTAGTGTGCCCTCTTTAGTGCACAACTTCCTTTCAAACCTGATAACGGTGCGACGGGACGCGAGCATAGTATCTATTTCTTTTATGAACAAGCAAAAGATAAAAGATAAAACCAGCATAAGCAAAGGGCTATTCTAGTGTTGTATTCATTCATTCCGTTAGATTATTTTATTTAACAAATTTGAACACACATTTATTGTAATGATATTCATATGGGGATGAATCAGAGAAAACGAAAGGACTTTTAATATTTCGATTATGAACTTTCACTGTTGATTCTAAAACACAGACTTACAATCTACGAGCAATTAAAGGTAGTTTTTTTTATCACACTATCTTATTCATTTTGAACGACTAACCAACACGTAAATTTTAACATAGTAATCGAAGTACATGCATTTTCGTAAAGTCTTTATAAACGTAAATAACGTGAAGTGATTAATGTAAAACCTAGACAAGACACGACACTCCAGGGGCTAAGATGTGTTGAAGTACATCACTCATCATAATGTAAATTACTTAAAAGTCTGTGGCTGACAATCGAACAAATTGATATTGTATTTGTACTTAATCAAAACCTACAAGATGCGCCAAATCTCAGTAGAAATGATATCACTCTCTATGCGAGTGATTCGCACCATATTTTATAAATTGAATTCGCAACGCTGTTTTTACATCTTTGATTACATAAATTACGATTTATATAATTGTTTTTAGAGTGACAATCAGCTTTCCATGTACTAAATCATGTACTAATCCGTGTACTAATCAGAAGAAAGTAATCTCGTTAAGGCACCTTATTAAAAACGTCCTTTAACTATACATCAATTTCGGAGTTTTCCGCGTCAAAATTTTAAAACTTGCCAGATGGGATTTGCATTTCATCTCTTTGAGGAAAGTAGGATTCGCAATAATTTTACAAATAACAATTTTACAAATATATTTGAATGCAGGTGTATTTAAAGATTTTGAAAATATCAGTATGTGTAACAAGACAGTGTACTCTGAAATATAAACATCATTGTTACTTCATGCAAGTAAAATATTATATATAACCGTATGTGCGTGTGTGTATGTGTACGCACACACACACACACACACACACACACACACACACACACACACACACACACAAACACAGTCAATTCAAATTTAAAAAGAAACAAATGAAAAGACGAAAACAAGAATGAACGTAAAGACGTGCACAAGAAATGTATTAGCTCGATGCTTGGTGAAAGAAGAGTTTGACGTTTCGAGCACAGCTCTTCGTCGGAAAAGAGGAAGGGAACAGTTCAAAAATGGAAAATAAATCGCCAACGGAACTCGTGTAGTTACATTCTTTCATATCTCTCAAAGTTTCTAAATACGTGATAAAAGCTATATATATA
>NC_068989.1:68128776-68131722 GCF_001194135.2 Octopus bimaculoides | reverse complement strand
TATCCTATATTATATTATATATATATATATATATATATATATATATTGTTTACATGAACAAATTGAAAACATTAAGAGATATGCGACATAACTTTTAACGGTGGAACCCGAAGTAGATAAAACTATAAATAACATCAAGTTGAATATTGGGTTAAATAATCCGGTGTTTTATATGCTATTATTTATAACTTTATCTACTTCAAGTTCCACTATTAAAAACGATTTATTTTATATACATATACACAAATGTGTGTGTGTGTTTTTCTCTGTGTATGCGTATATGTGTAAGTGTGTGTATATGAATGTACACTGTGTGGTAATTGTATAAAAGAGCAGAAGTTACTGTGTTCATATATGTAGGTGTATGGTTGTATGTATATGTATTCATGTATATATATACATATATGCATGTAGATTTATATTTATGTATATGTATAAATATCTATCTATAGATATATATATGTATGTGTGTGTGTGTTTACATGTGTGTGTGTGTGTCTGTTTGTTTGTTTGTGTGTGTGTGTGTCTGTCTGTTTGTGTGTGTGTGTGTGTGTGTGCGTGTGTGTGTGTGTGTGTGTGTTTGTATATATGGTGAGAATTTACAATAAGGCAAAAGACGAAGGCGGATATGTAAACAACAACCAAATGTATTAGTTTAACGCGCGGGAAGTGAGAAAGTCTTTTACGTTTCGAGCCTACGCTCTTCGACAGAAAGGAACACAGAAATAAACAGGAAGAGAAAATAGAAAAAGGTTTAGTGGCTAGTGATCTATCATGGCGAATGCCGGACAATGGGGTCACACAGAAGAGCTAGAAAGAAGTGGAGATAATAAAGTACTGGTGATCCCAAAAACGTAGTTGCGCGTGCGTGTGTATGTGAGAGCGTGTATGTGCGTGTGGAAGGGGCTGGTGATCTTGATGTGTGCGTGTGTGCATGTGTAGGTGTTTGGATGATGGTATGCGTACAGGGAAGTGGTCAGTTCTAGTGTGTACGGTATCGTGTGATTTGGAGTGGTGTGGTGGTGTGGTAGTAGTGTGGGGTGTGGGGGAAGTGAGAGCGAAGAAGCAAGGGTAAGGGAGGGGTAGGGATGCATTTGTATATATACATATTCATACGCATGTATGTATGTATGTATATAGCTTGTAGATTTATATATGTATGCATATGTATGTATATATATATATATATATATATATATATATATATATATATGGTGACATACGTATGCGTATGTGGCAACACGTGTACTAGTACATATTATAGCATATGTATGTATGTTTATATGTTTGTGCACGCGTCTACTATTTATATATATCTGAGATACGCTATGAGAAAACTGAATCATGTAAGCTGCATTTAAAACGTTTTACGTAATCTGTATTTAAAACCTTGTATGTTCTTTTGTACTTAGTCATTAATTACTCACCTTTCGACAACTTATAAGAGTTTAATTGCATACAAAAATCAATGTCACTTAATAAATCATTTTACAATTAATCCTAAACGTACCGTTGTGTATCGGATGAATCTATCGATCAATGGTTTCAGTGATGATTTCTTAATTGATTTCAATAGGAAACTTGCTTGTCATAAGAGCCACTAAAGATAGAAAGATTCGGATATATCAAGATAAATTCTCTAGCAAGATGACGATTAATACTGAGACTTTCATAAATGGACAAAAGCGAAGTCCTTATGTTGAGTGTTGTAAGTTGTTGTAAAAACATACAATTAAAAATAAATAATAAAATACAACAGCAACAACAGCAAAAACAACGGTAATAATAATAATAATAATAATAATAATAATAATAATAATAATAATAATAATAATAATAATAATCATAATAATAACAAGGCTGGACGTGTCAGCGGCTAGACCTGTTCTTCGCTACTCTGACCTGTCTGCAGCTGAAGACACAAAAACACTAACACAACCCAGCAGGACAACTGAAAAATAACTCTAAAATACTGGAATATCTACAGTTTCCTGTGAGTATTTTGAATTTCCCTCAAATTAAGTTAAGGAACTTACATATCTACAGCTTTCGAACACATAAACAATTAGCTTTAAGACATTTAATATCTACACCTTCTGTGAATACTTATCATTTCCTTTCCCTTTGAGTATTCAAAAACGTAAACATCTTCTTTATTCCAAGAACACTACAGTTTTCTCTGTTCGGACAGACCAAAGATCATCTCCAGTAACTTTTAAAAACTTCATATCTACAATTTTCCGTGAAAAAAAATTCTACCTTCCTTGTCTTTCAGTTCCCTTTTCCCTGAATATTCGAAAATGTAAACATCCTTTTTATTGTAAAAAAACATCACAGTTTTCTCTGAACGGACATACAAACGAACATCTCAAAAACTTTAATATCTCCAATTCTGTGTGAACATTTGGTTTTCCCTTCTTCCTTGACTAACAGAATATGTAAATATGCCTTTTATTGTAACAACACAATTAAATGCACGATAAAAATTAATGGAGTAAGCACCTGCCAATATATACATACTGCACAACTACAAAAGCTGTAAACCACAGCAAAACTTTTAAAAAGAAAAGAAGATTTCCAAAAGAAAAAGAAAAACAAATTCAGAAATTCAAAAATCCAACAAGGTGAACGTCTCTCCCTCCTACTATTCCCAAAGACTGGAATATCTTCAATTTCCTGCTAATACTAAATAATACTAATACTACAATAATACTACAACTGCTACTATTATGATAGCACAGGAATCTGAGGCACAACTACCACCCTTACCACTAAGCCACTCTGTTACTGTTGCTGTTGCTGCAACCACTGCTGCTACTACGCATAAAACATTAATATTAGTGATATCAGGGATGATGATGATGATGATAATAATAATAATAATAATAATAATAATAATAATAATAATAATAATAATAATAATAATAATAATAATAATAATAATAA
>NC_068989.1:68122295-68126721 GCF_001194135.2 Octopus bimaculoides | reverse complement strand
GGTTTCTTAAACATTCACTTGAACAAAACTGTACAAATCCAAATATATGGTACCCTAGGCATAACACCTACATGAACTTCTAACTTGTTGTCTCTTGAGGTCTCTGGGTGAGACTTGGATCCAACTTGTACAAATGCAAAACAAAAGTCAAACATAAAATAATAATAATAATAATAATAATAATAATAATAATAATAATAATAATAATAATAATAATAATAATAATAATAATAATAATAATGACTAGTTTCCAAATCCACTGAAACGGTAAACCCACAACATTACAGACCGATAATTTTTTTACTGCAAGAATATCACCGAGAATGACCAAACATCTGGAAGGAAACAGCCTGTTTCCAGAAGACAGAAGGGATGCTGCAAAGGCTCATACGGCTATAGAGATCAGCTACTGATCAATAAGGCCATAGCTGAAGACAGCCGCAGAGAGAAGTGTCTGATATGGCCTGGATCGATTACCGAAAGGCTTTTGATAGCTTCCCCATATATGGATCCTAGAAACACTAGTTATGAACAAGGTAACAACCATAATCATGAAATATATAAAGTATTCCACGTATAAATAGCAGACAGATCTACAACCTCAGACAAACGAGGGACTTATAAAAGTCAAAGCCATCCCCATTAGAACAGGAATATTTCAGGGAGACACGCTCTCTTCACTCCTATTCTGTTTGTTACTGACACCTTTACCTGACATGCTAAGCAGAATTGGATGTGGATACAACTGTTACGGCAAAACAATCAGCCAACTCTTACATATGGATGATTTAAAACTACACTACAAATGATAAATACCTGGCAACATTGCTACAGACAGTATATGGATTTACCAAAGAAATAAACATGAAATTTGGTTTAGAAAAATGTGACAAACAAACCTTGAAGAGAGGAAAACTAGTTAAGATTAGCAACATCACACTAGGTAAGGCAAATGAAATAAGAGAATTAAACCAAAGCCAGACATACAAATACTTAGGAATCCATGTACTATATACGATGCAACACACACAAATGAAAGAAGATAAGAAAATTTAGATTATAGATACATGAATCTATCTGTAGACGAGTTAGATTAATACCGAAAACAGAGCTCAATGGGAAAAATAAGATAATAGGTATCAACACTCTAGCCGTCCCAGTTATAAGTTACAGCTACAATATTCTTAACTGGACTCTAAATAAGTTGATCAAAATAGACAAGAGAACAGGATTTAGGATGCCCCACCCAAAATCTGTCATAGAACAGTTATATATACAACACATGGAAGGCGGTAGAGGCCTTATAGAGCTAGAAAACTACTACAAAATGACCACCATAGGACTACAAAAATACCTTCTTCAGAAGGAAAACTAATACAAATAGTCACAAAATACGAACTAAGCAAAAAAACTGTTTACAAGATTTAAGGAAGATGGGAAATGCAAAAAACAAAAAAGAAATCATAGTATCTTACAACTATGAAGAAAAAGAAGAAACAAAAAAGCTGTAAAACAACTGAAATCAAAACTAAAACTGGAACACCAACGGATAATGATAAAACGATAGCAAGGCAAGCCTCTTCATGGCAAATACTGGGTTAAACTAAACAGAAATGAAATACACAAAGTAAAATCCCAACAATGGCTGAGAAGCTCAGGACTCAAAGCAGAGACTGAAGGATCCTTAACTGCAGCACAAGATCAAAGCCATCCCACCAGAAATTACCAAAAAATAGCAATGAAAGGAAATACAAGTTACTGCAGAATATGTGGAGATGGAGATGAAACAATAAATCATATTGTCTCTGGTTGCCCACTCCTGGCTAAGAAGGAATATATTCACAGACACGACAGAGTTGGGACCTATATACACTGGAAGCTATGCCAACGGTATGGAATAACAACAGAAAAAAAAAGATGGTATAGGCGCACGCCAGAAAAGGTCACAGAAAATGAGAAATCAACCATAGTCTGGGATATGCATATACCTACTAATAGGGAAATTAAGGCGAGATACAGTTGTCAAAGAGCACCAAGAAAAATTGCTTTCTCATCAATGTATCAATACCAGCAGGTGATAATGTTTCTCTAAAAGAACCGAAGTAACTTTCAAAATACAAAGATCTGGAAATAGAGGTAACTCGAATGTAGAGTCTAAAAACAGAAACAATTCCTATCGTAGTAGGCGCATTGGGTATGATAAAAAAATATTCAGATAAATACACAACAAAAACACCAGGAATAACAAGTATAAATAGCATACAGAAAATAGCACTACTAGGCACCGCACACATCCTACGTAAAACACTTTCAATTGAGGAAATGAATACCTGTTGTATTAGGAGCTATCCCTAAAAATTTGAGCTGATGGATAGAGGAAATAGACATATAAACCAGTTTAATACCACTCCAGAAAACAGAGTTATTAGGGACAGCTAGAATACTTAGGAGGGTTCTTGACATTTAAAGCTACCTATTATTATTCATATACGCACAACATATTAGACTGTTGGGAAAGAAAACATCCTAACGTTGGGCTACAACAAGTAGCTTTAGATGTTAAGATTCTTTTGTAGCTGTCCCAAATAACGAATCTACCAGTTCACCGTCTTAACAGTAATCTTTCTATTATAGACTCGAGACATGAAATTTGTGGGGAGAGCTTTAATCGATTACATCGAACTCAGAGCTCAACTGGTACTTATTTGATCGTTCCCAAAAGGATGGAAAGGGATAGTCGACCTCAGCCATATTTGAGTTTAATTAAAAGACGGACGAAATGACGCTAATTATTTTGCCGCTTTAACAATAATGATAATTGTGTCTTATACTTGAAACCAAAGATCAAGTCTTTATAACCGAGAAGGTATAGAAATTCAGTATCTATACTTCTTATTTTTATTGCATAAGTAAAATATATTTCATAAAATCGTGTGTACATATGTTAGAAAGTAAGACTAGTTGTACATGTGTGCATGTTCTCGAACACATGATGTGTGATATTTTATATAATCTATATAGGAAATAGATTTTTTGTACGGATACATTAAGCATTGTTATAATGAATAATTGTAATTCCTGTGAAATCTCTTCATATGATGTGGTATATTTTGTGGCATTGCATTTCTCTGAAACAAAGAGAAGTAAACATTCACATCATTTTGAAAATAATAAGTAACTCAAAGAAGGCATGAAATTAATAAATAACAGAATTATTTTCTGCAATAAAAGATATCCTGAGATGAAAGAATAGGTGCCATCTCTGTCTCTGTCTCTTTCTGCATATATAAGTATATATATATATATATATATACACACAAGAAAGAAAGCTTTATAACAAAATATAGTATGTATCAACTCTTTTAAATGTTTTACAGAAAAGTCACCGTAAATTAATTTGCTCCCATGAAATTTTATAGTATTTATAGAGAAGTATTCTAACAGTTATCAGTGGTAAATGCGGTAACATTGCTCAATAAATATATACTTATGTGTGTGTTCGTGGGTGTATAGATATATATATATATATATATAATTATGCGCTATAATACATTTATAAATCATTTTGACACAAAACTCCACAGCGACAAAAGATTAATTTCGTCCCCCACCAGAAATAATATATAATAATATATTATATGTATTCCATTAGAAAAACAATATATCCCAAAGCGAAAATGTGCGTCAGTTAAAAGGTTCTTTCTCATAAAAATACTGTACCATATATCAACCTTAAACCTGATATACAATTAGTTAAATATATGCTACTGTTCATAATTCGGGGTTTTTTTTAATGCACCTCTTATTGTTTTAGTCATTTATTGTGACATATAATAAATCGACGTTTTTCAGCAATAAGTTCGATGAGAAAATTATTGATGGGGAATAGAGAGTAGATTTGGCAACGGAGAAAGATAAAGGATGTATGTTTGGCAATGATAAAGATAACATCTTAAATGTATTGCACAGCAAAGTACTTCATTTCTAATTTTCGTTTTGTAACTGAAACTGTAGAATATCTATGAAGTAAAACATATTTGCTAAAATATACAAGTATTCTTCTTAATTCTTCGATCGCCATACTTATCTCTCCAGGAGGCTTTCTCGTAGCTATCGTCCATGCATTAAAGTTCAACTATTTTATATTTTTGTTTGCCTCTAACTAAATATGAGCATTTTCGCGTAGAATTAGCTCCATTACCCCGCTGTCTGTCAATATATATCTTCATTAGATTTCTTTTTTCATTTCTGTATGTATGTGTATAAGTATAAAAAATATAACAAGAGTAACCGTTATACAGTAGCAGGAACTGATAGACGTAACAGCCAGCGCATGCCTGTTTGTGTATATCTACATGTATACATATATATACACGTGTGTGTGTGTGTGTGTGTGTGTGTGTGTGTGTGTGTGTGTGTGTGTGTG
>NC_068989.1:68118207-68120263 GCF_001194135.2 Octopus bimaculoides | reverse complement strand
ATATATATATATATATATATATATATATATATATATATATATATATATATATATACATACATACGGACATACATACATGTATACAAACATATACATATACTAATATCATGATGCTAACATGGATTAATCTCACAAACGATCATTTTTGTTGGATATCAAATATGCATATATAGTTCGATTCGTTACTCCATGCAGTACTCTGCTTCTACAAGTAATGAAGTACGACAATTAAATTGGATGCAGAGTTCCACCGGAGAAATTAACATAAGAACAACTAGGAAAATTTCCGTAATTAGTCACTTATATCTTTGTCTCGCAAACGAATATCCAAAATACCAAATTTTCCCTCTAAATAATGCACCGGAAGCACTTCAGCCCAATTCCGATTGGATAAAGAAAATATGTTTATTAAAAGATATCAACCACAACTAAATACAGAATAACAACTCACAAGAATGAAAAAAGAAAACTCAATTTATTCACGAAAATTGACTAGAAACAATAGACGTAAATCAAATATTTAAGTAACGGGTTGCCTCTGAATTCGAAACCCTAACTCAAAACTACTTTGCAATAACACCTTGTACTTTGCAATAACACCTTGTACCTTCTCAAAAATTAGCTTAACCTATGAAATTTTTTCTGGTCAAAACCATATTTTCTGCCACTCCAAACAAGCTCATTGTTTTACTTATTCCACTGTGCGGTCTCATGTCATATACTTTTCTGTAATACAGCCATGCCACATTTAATCCCGTGAATCTGCATCTACACTTCCTAATTATCTTTTTACTAATTAATATGTTGTCTTCTGTTGCTCTACTTTGCTTCTTGCATCCTTTCTGTTCTACAGGAAGTAGACTGTTACTTTCCAAATGCTTATATAACTTTCTGCCAAGACAACGGCCATAGGCTTCCGCATAAGTGATAAACAGGCTATTCGTAAAAAATTAATACCAGTTTTCCTATTTAGGGGTCCTTGAGGCGTAGCAACATTCGTCCACGAGTCATCCAAATTGGGATGTGTCCCTAATGCAAATATTCATCCTGCATCCTTTCATGCAACTGAGTAAAATTCTTCAGCCAATAAACTTGTATACCTTACGGACGAGGTCCTTTCCTATTGGGCACAGGGTCAATGTAATCGACGTGCCCCTCCCCGAAATTTCAGGCCTTATGCCTATAATCGAAAGTATTATTATTTTTGTTGTTTTATTTGGCTTAATTTATCAGAAAAATAAGTATGCCCTATAAAAGCTATCGTTATAGTTGAGGAACAAAAATGTATTATAATTTGTATGGAGAGCTTCCTTCGGACAGGAAACCTATTTCAAGGATACTCCAAAGTTAAAAAAGTTTTGAAAACGTTTCTATGAATAGATTAATCTTATTTCTGATACCATAAAATCCACTATTAGACAGAAAACGGCAGCATTATTTTTTGATATTACTAATTCGAGTAGTTCAGTGATTTTTCAAAAATATTGCAGAATATCGAATACTTAGACTTGTGTCTCTCGTTGATATTCATAATAAAACTTCACAGTATATAAAGTATATACATGCATACATATGCATATATAAAAGAATGTATATTTACTTGTGTGTGATTTTTATGTTGATGTATTTACGTGTTATATATCTTTGCTCATATTTATGTTGCGTATAAATATACTTGTATATGTGGTTTGTTTGGTACGTGTATTTATCAGTATACTACTAATACAAACATATAAGGTAGCTAAATTAGTTTACATTTTATTACAAGTTTATTACAACTATAGCTAAATACTCCCACAAAACTTCAATTCAACTTTAGAAATGGATTTAAGAATGTATTTAAATGCTCGAAATTCTTGAAATGTTTTTCTGTAAATGTAAAGCTACAAATAAAAATTTAAATATATTCGCACAGGTACGTATTCAAATGAATGTATTTGCCATTAGGAAAATGTAAAATGATAAAAGAATTCTATCATCTCTCAAATTAATACCGTACATTATATGTGTGTGTGTGTGTGTGTGTGTGTGTGTGTGTGTGTGTGTGTGTGTGTGT
>NC_068989.1:68109973-68117635 GCF_001194135.2 Octopus bimaculoides | reverse complement strand
ATATATATATATATATATATATATATATATACGTGCATACATTCACACCGGTTGTTATTCACGTAAATATATTTTTGCCATTAGGAAAATAATATGAAATAATAAATAATAATCGGATTTTATCTTCTTTCAATCTAATGTTCCGCAGTTATTTGAAAGAATTCTATAGTAACGGCAGAATGGACACTTTGTAAAAATAAGAATCATAAAGTTTTGAATAACATTACCTACATGCTTTCCTATATTATAGTTACTAATAGGCTAAATTTGTGTATTGAAATATGTCGCTGTGAAAGCGAATCTTTCATTATTGTTGGAAGCATAGAATCATTAAACGTAGAGTTCCACCCACAATCAATCATCATGAAAGAACGCAGTGATACAAATGAGTAAAGCGGTAACGTCTAACATATGAAGATACATATGTCAAGGCAATTTCTATTAGAACGCTAATTAATCCTAATTAAGAGTTTGGGTACATTTTTTTCTGCCTCTCCACATTTTAAATCCAATCCTCTATAGAAAAACAATTACACTTTTATTTCCCAAGGACCTACAAAATCAATACCATTTTGTCCAGGGCTGATTCTATAGCATATACTACTTCTTTAGAAATTGTTTGTGTCTGCAAAAAATTATTATTGTTCTTTTATATCGTGGTTTTATTTTCTCGGTTAGAAGAAAATCTACAGAAATCATTTATAGTTGAACGATAATCTTTCGTGAGCAAATACTTCTCATTACATGGATGGTAATTAAAAGGTGCACCTAGTACTAATTCAAATTATTAAAGGGGTGAGAAAATGAATGATAAGGCAATAGCGTTGTTAGAATACTAACATTGTTTAACGCGTTGAAGTAGGAAATATGAATAAAACTTAAGAACATCAATATTGTCGAAAAGAGTCTTGCGTGCAAGAGACGAGCGAACAAATATTTTAATAAAACCTGTCACGTAAATTATTCATATAAAAGCCTTTAAGAAATCGTATTTGGCTTGATCAATCAATTTTGATAAATCAATTTTGTAGTAGCAGAGCATCGTTAAAAGAAGACAAACCAATAATTAAATGATGCTAGGTCATCAAGTATTGCTAAGTAGGATGTTTATTAATTAGGAGGTGACATTGCTTACGCTTAACGCCTTCAATAATGAGAATTTACTCTCAAGTTATAATTCTACATTATGACATCAACGGCTGATAGACATATTCAAAGAACAATCTACGTATTAGAGCTTATGATTAAAAATAAACATACTAACTGATGTTATGTTAAACATATTGCGTGTTGTTCTTTCATTCTATGTGTACCGCATCATATTGCTACTTTCTTAACAGCTACTGCATTCGTGACAATAATAAATAATAATAGTTCTGCAAATAAGTGTTCAAATATTCTTAATAAGCCATTATCAAAAGAAAATAGATTGTATTCTGTATTAAAACGAAACTGTTTTCCCGTCAGCTAGACTTCTAAATCTACCTAAGTGAAACTTCTATTCGAACTTATTATCATGTAAATGTTATTGGTCGATGAACAAATGAGGCTCTATGAAAAGGTAGTGTTATAAATGAAATATTAATAAATAATTGTTGCTTTAAAGAATATGTGAGCGTAAATTGCTCATCAGTCTATATTCCACAAAATGACTGTATTTCTATATCTTCCTCTCATCGCACATCGAAGTTGTTAGAAAAGCACTGCATATGAAAATGTGCCTTAGGAGAAATCAGTCTCTAAAAATGTCCTGGATAAAATAGAACACATTTAATAAAGGAGATATGGCCATGATGGTCAAGAATCTCTTTTTGAAATGGCATGGCTTTGATTTAAATCCCTCAACATGACAATTTCGGCAAGTACGTCTCTTGTAACCTAGCAGTGCCCAAATTCTTAGGAGTTAAATTTTCTAGTTTAAGTCTATCTGAAGGCCATTGGAATGACTGCTCGCGTTCTTTTAGGGCGGTAGACTTCGAAGTGGATGAGGTTCAAAGCGGTTTCTCTGTTTTCATGGGGAGTACTTAGCCGTATTTCGTCTGTCTTTACGTTCTGAATTCAAATTCCAACGAGGTCGACTTTGCCTTTCATCCTTTCGGGATCGATAAATTAAGTACCAGTTGCGTACTGGTGTCGATCTAATCGACTGGCTTCCTCCTACAAAATTTCGGGCCTTGCGCCTGGAGCAGAAAAGAATCGTTAGCACGCCGGGAAAATGCTTAGCGGCATTTCGTCCGTCTTCACGTTCTGCTTTCAAATTCCATCGAGGTTGACTTTGCCTTTCATCCCCTCGGGGTCAATGAAATAAGTACCAGTTGAACACTGGAATCGATTTAATCCACTTAGCCCCTCCATACCCCCAAATTTACGGGCTAAAATTTGAAACCAATATCTCTTCAACAGTCCACCTTAATTTCCACCTTACATTTACCAATCATCTACTTCAAGATGCGTGTATGCGTCGATGTGAGTCTGTTCCTATTCAATATCTTCACTTTAAATCGTACACTTGCTTTACACTCCAATGTAAATATATAATACGAATACTAACAAAACCAGTTATATTCGTTTTATATGTTATGATTTCAGATGCTCAGTGTATCATTAGTCTGGTAATCATGAATCGGTAACGTACCCCAAAACCCTATGCGTATTTTATTTGAAGATGATGAAGGTCTTTCTTCAAAGACATATTTTTACGTAATTTTCTGTAGCTATTGGAAAAGCCTCAACGGTTCTTTTTATAAAAAGTTGATATGTTTGTCTTCATAGTAGATAATTTGAGTAGCAATATTAACGTCCATCCTGTTATTAGTTTGTTTCTAATGGTTGCTGTTAGAGTGTTTGGGGAGAAGGTTGTTCATAATATGTGTAATACTAACTTTGTTACTAACGATATTTACAGTACATCCTTACATGAACAGACAAGTCTATTATCCTATTTTATACAGCAATAATACCTCCACACACAATTCTAAAAGGCGATTGAAAATGCCGAAAACTGAGTTAATACTAAACTGATACGTATTTTACAAAAACTATTACCATCAACCTAGACGCTAAACTTACTGAGCGTTAAAAAATAAATATTAGCGAAACAACATCAAACATGTTTAACAAGCTTCCATTTCATTTATTTGGTTAAACGTCGCACCCACACACAAATAAACATGCATATGCGTGGCGCATATACAAATACATACATACATACATGCATATATACATACATACAGATAGATAGGTAGGTAGGTAGTCAGACAGACATACAGACAGACAGATAGTTAGACAGACAAACAGATAGATTGATAGATAGAAAGATAGATAGATTGATAGATTGATAGATAGATAAAGAGAGAGAGAGATAGACAGACAGACAGACAGACAGACAGATAGATAGATAGATAGATAGATAGATAGATAGATAGATAGACAGACAGACAGGCAGACAGACAGACAGACAGACAGACAGACAGACAGACATATAGATAGATAGATAGATAGATAGATAGATAGATAGATAGATAGATAGATAGATAGATAGACACTAATAGCCGTTGCCAAGATTTATGAATACGTGTGGGTATGTATTTACGTATGCATACATGTATGCTTGTGTGTATTTATATATGCACACATGCATGTATTCATGTGTATACATATTTATGCATGAATGCATGCATGTATTTACATATGTATTTACATATGTATGTACATACGTATGCACGTACGTATGTATTATTGTATGTTGCCAACAGTTATGTATACAATTTGTTATCTTCTCTCAATGCTTGTATTCAAGAATGAATGGTAAGCAAAGAATTATCAATTACAATTGTATATTTCAATAGCTATTTGATAGCATCCCTGTAAATAGAATTAAAATTTTCTTTATTCTAGATTATTCTCATCGCCATGAGACTGTTGATTAATAGATTCATTACTGTGAAAATTATAATCAAATTAAGTTCAGAAATTTCCTGAAACGAAATAATGTTGAATCTTTACATTATTCACGTGCTTTTTCTTTTTAGATTCATTTTTTTTTCATTTAAATTTATCTTTAAAATTAATGAAAAATTTTTCAGGGAGATATGTGATGTTACAGCATGTGGTCTTGGGTATATATTTGTGTCTTTTGTTTGTATTCCACGCTCCAATGAGTCGTCCTTTAATCAAGTTATCTAATTATGATTGCATATTAATGCCGGTCCATCATATTTTAACTGTTATTTATTTTTATTTATCCCCCGGTTATTCCTATTCGAAAAGTTATTTGATCGATCATATTTCAGCCGTGACCATCCAATCTTAAATGGATATCTAAGATTGCCTTGTCCAATGTGTACTGCCGTTCTTAAGACGGTACGATGCGATTTAATGATGAAATTTAGCTGATGGTTCTAGTATATCGAGTAAATGTGTAGTCTTTTATTGAGTATTTTGTGAGTCTCTATTAACAGCCTTGAAAAGCAATTTTGGTTCCTGGACGTACTACTGGAAGCATTACTCTTTTACTTGCTTCACTCATTAGACTGCAGCCATACAGGAGCACCGCCTTGAAATTTTTAGTAAATCAAACCCCCCACTAATACTTAGGATTTCTTTTCTAAATCTAGTACTTGTCCAATCGTGCTCTTTTGTCGAACTGCTAAATCACATGAACGAAAAGCAAACCAGTATTGGTTGCCAAGCGGTGTGAGATCAAACACAAATGCCCACATACATACATACATATATATGTGTGAGTATGTATGTGTATACATACGAGGGGCTTCCACACAGTTTCCGTCCACCAACTTCATTGCCAAAGAATTTGTCTACCCGTGACTGTAGAAGAAAATACTTGCTCAAAGTGCTGCACAGTGGGACTGAACTTGAAACCACGTGATTGCAAAGGGCAGTTTTTAAGAACACAGCTATACCTGTTTACATTTAAACTTTGCTTCTCTTGCCAGTTTTAAGTGGATCAACTAAGTTTAATGCTAACACTAGTATGAAAATAATTGATAATGCAATAATGAAGAATAATAAGGGATATTATATCAGAGTTCCTGGGACAATGAGAGTGTAATGACTACACCAAATTACACACACAGTATACTATAAATGTCGTTAGGATGAATCACTGTGGTATAGTGATGTGTTAACCCAACTAAATTGTTCACAGAGGGTGTGAGATGACGTTAACCAAATATAAAGATTGTTCTGACTGTTCAGTATCTATGCATTGAATAAAATTTATCTTTCTACTTGTTCTACCATATATTTCAGCGCTTCGAAAAACCAACTTGTTTGTTTACATACGGCGTAATAATAATAATAATAATAATAATAATAATCCTTTCTAGACACAAGGCTTGGATTTTTCAGGGAGGGGGACAGTACTCCACTGGTACTTAATTTATCGACTCTGAAAGGATGAAAGGCAAAGTCTACCTCGGTGGAATTTGAACTCAGAACGTAGCGCCAGACGAAATACCGCTAGCCATTTCACCCGGCGTGCTAACGATTCTACCAGCTCGCCGCCTTAATACTACTACTACTACTACTACTACTACTACTAATAATAATAATAATAATAATAATAATAATAATAATAATAATAATAATAATAATAATAATAATAATAATAATGTATCTCGTTATTCATTAACAGAACCGAACATGGAGGCGTAGACAGCAAAGTGCTAACGAGGGATAGGTTATAATGTCATGTCTTGTCAATGACCTTCTTAATATATCTTTCAAGCCGTTAACACATGTTACTTGACAATAGAACGGATAAACGAGAAAGAGAAATGTTATTGCACAATTAAGCTTAAAAAGAAGAGTTGCACACTTACAAGATGTTGGTAGATTTCATTGGTTACTTGATTGAATACTGCTTGCTGGTTCTTGTGTAATATTAACAAAGTCCGCTCTGTCGGAAACCTTTTCTTAATAATTCATATTAATTCTCTTACTACATATACAATATTAGTGTAGTTTATTATCCTGCCAGGCAGGATACTGTGAATGGAAAATAATGCTTTGAGATCAACATATTAATATCAAAGCAGAATAGACTGAGATCGTAAACACATCTTAGAGTTGAGTATTGCGTTTCTTTCCAGAGAAGCAATTGCATTCACTATGGAATTTATCAAAATAACGGACTGGGGCAATTTGGTTTATTTTGTAAGAGGTAGAATTTTGGGAGGTAACAGGAAAGGTTAAAAAGTAGAGATCAGTCTTCGATGGTATTTAAATATAAAAAGAGGCAGTCATTTTATGCACTTTGAATTGCAACAAAAGAAAAACGAAGGGAAGAAACAAAGAATGAAGGAAAAAACCTCATCGACTAATCTCGGAATCATATCATTGGAAATTCAGTCAATGGAACCAAAGTAGACATAAGGGACATCTGTGTTTCAAGCACATCTTTGTCTTTCAGATGTCTACAGCTAAGCAGATGGAATAAATTCCCATATTCTTTATAACAACAAATTCTGTACAAACTAAGAGGATATGTAGTGAATCATTTAGAGAGGTTTTCAAAGCGAACACTTATATTATTATGGATTCTCTGTTGTTATTTCACTTGTCAGGACGGCAAAACTAGCTACTGGCGGTATAAATATCTAGATGACTGAGTTTTCCACTGAACGGTGTTACTTTAGATAGAACCCTCAGGTCAAATTAACGTGATATAGTCCTTGACAAGGCAGGGTCTTTGAATTTCAGATGGCCTTCTTCTCTTCTCTCGACGCAGTTACACTCACAAGAAGTTGGTCGTATTGAAACAGGTAAAAATATAACCATGAGGTTTGTTCGAACCTGGCACCTCCTGTTTGAAAGACAAGACATTAAGCACTCAAACATACCAATGTCTCTTTTATCTTTATCTTATTTTACTAATTAGTCTGCGGTCATGTTGGAGCCCTGCCTTAAAGAACATTTTTAGTTCAATGAATCGACTCCAGGACTTATTTTCTTTTAATACTGTTGCTTATTGTATCATTCCCGTCTGCAGGATCGTTGAGTCACGGGACTGAAACACAGTCCACTCACAAGGTGTTGGTTGAAGCGTGGCAATAGTAGAAGACACTTGCCTAAGGTGTCATGCAGTGGCCCTGAACACTCAACTATGTACTTAGGAAGCAAGCTTCTTATTTCTTTATTGCCCACAAGGGGCTAAACATAGAGCGGACAAACAAGGATAGACAAAGGGATTAAGTCGATTACATCGACCCCAGTGCGTAACTGGTACTTATTTAATCGACCCAGAAAGGCTAAGTCGACCTCGGCGGAATTTCAACTCAGAACGTAGCGGCAGACGAAATACTGCTACGCATTTTGCCCGGTGTGCTAACGTTTCTGCCAGCTTGCCGCTTCTTACCATACAGCTTGCGACAATGTTCACGTATTTCATGTAGACATTATGTACATTGATATACATGTGTGTACATGTGTATGAGTGTGTGCAAGTATAGATATATATGTGTTTGTGTGTGTGTGTGTCTATGTTTCTGGGTGTGCACGCGCGCGTGTGTGTATTTTTGCGTGTGTTTGTATGTGTATATACATACGTATGTATATCTATCTATACACACAAGCACACCACACTTGATCACATCTATGTATACGCATATATATATATATATATATGTATATATATATATA
>NC_068989.1:68106122-68108856 GCF_001194135.2 Octopus bimaculoides | reverse complement strand
ATATATATATATATATATATATATATATATATATACATATATACACATATATATGACTTACTCGTTAACATGATGGATGTTTTGGGAAAATACCTGCTAGTTTGTGAGACAGCCATTAGCAATTCCCCAACGGATATAAATCTTTTCGTTCGTCTGTTCCTATGGTTGCAATTATCTCAGTATGAGGTCTTCGATCTCTTTAGCAATGTCTACACGTCTTAACATGACGGTAAATTAAGCATTCAATTTAAGCAAACAATCAACGCGAATTTTTCGGGATAACTACATACTTGTGTACACTAATTCACAACGAACACATACACTAATACATGCATGTGTGTGTGCGTGCGTTGTTCATATATGTGTACACATGCATGTGCATGTGCATGTATGTATTTATGTATGCATACATATACCTTTGTACATGCCTACATGTATTCCTCTTTCTCTATCTCTCTCTCTCTCTCTCTCTCTCTCTCTCTCTCTCTCTCTCTCTCTCTCTCTCTCACTCTCTCGACGTATATATATACATAAACTAGAAATTTATCATTGATACTTTTCCATTCTGACTCCGGGATTGAGGGACATAAGAAATACGTGTATACATACACACACACACACACACACACACACACACACACACACACACACGTATATATATATATATATGTATATATATATATATAAAATATGGTATAATTAGAAACAGGGATAATTTTATCCATTTCTCCGCAGACTGAAAAAACGATGAACAACCTTAATCGATTTTCGAACCTCATTGGGTTCTCATCACAGGCGTCTAAAATCATTCTGACAATCCCCACAGAAACAAGCAGCCAAACTGTTATATACTCAACAAATGCAGCAGTTACCCTATGAAGGAGCCCCTAATTCGCATACCGAAAGTGTTTAGCGTTCCATAAATACCAACGACCTGTCAACAGGGATCTTTAGTTCACGCAGTATCAAGGTATTATATAATATATATGTAACATATGGTATATATACGTGTGTGTGTGTGTGTGTGTGTGTGTGTGTGTGTGTGTGTGTGTGTTTGTGTGTGTGTGTATGTGTCTCTGTGTGTGTGTGTGTGTGTAAAAATACAATAAGATTTAACGATAAATTAATATATTATTGCAAGATTTATTTATGTGAATTCGTGTGTTGAAGCATATTTTATTGTGCCTGGGGAGAGTCATTCACTTTTAGTGCCTCGATATTTAACACACTCACCGGTTCGATTCCCACTCATCTAATTATTTAATCTTTCTAAAATTTTGGTTGCGTATTGCACCCTTTTCAATAGTCGTTGACGCTGTCCGTTATCATAGCTAGGTTCTTTTTCTTTGTGCGCATGTGTGTGTGTCAGTATGCATGTGTATACACAGATGCATGTATGTATGTATGTATGTATGTATGTATGTATGTATGTATGTATGTATATGTTAAACGTATCGCTACTTTGAAAAGTTAAAAATCCCTGGCCGGCCAAGTAGAGAGATTTCAATATGTACAATTTGGAGGTTGAGGTGAGGCACTATATGTTACCAGTTGCAGTGTCTGGTCTAGGAAGCGTTTTTGTTCTGGAAGGAATAGCTAAGCTTAAAGCAATGGGTGTTGAAAATATTATTGATTTTGTGTGTCGCTGGTAAATGTTTCCTTACTTTAAATACTGCATTTCTGGCTACTTTAGTTATCATACCCAGTTTGAATGACAGAATAAACCAGTTTAGTTTGAAGTTCATGAATCTTCTCTCGTAAGTGTGGTGTCTCCATGTATATACCACATTCTCTTTAAAGCCATCAAGATTTTGATAAAGCATTATTGTAGTAGAGAGCTGCCTTATTCCAGCTGTCAATATCTATAGATAGCTGAGAAAATCTCTGGCGTATTCCGACAGCAAGATAACATAATTTAGAGGAATGCTGGAAGTTGTATGTGTGTATACACACAAACACACACACACACACACACTCTCTCTCTCTCTCTCACACACACACACACACACACACACATATATATTAACACACTCACACGCACGCACACACACATGCGCACACACATACACACTCACACACACACACACACACTCACACATGCATATTAAACATAATGAACAAGCGAAATATTTGAGATCATTCTAGAACATTTGAATTATTTAATTTATTGTATAAACAGAGAGCAGAGCACTTGTAATAAATATTCAAAGTCTCTTACAGCTGTTTCTGGAATAGCTAAGCAGGTGGATCAAATGTTATTGAGTGAACAATTTCACGTCAGAAAAGTATTCCGTCATCGGATAGAGATAAATATGAAAATATATAAATGTAGAATGTCCTTAATCGAGGATTTTTATTTGTTACCAGTTTTTCGAGAATCCAAGGAATGTCTAGGGTGAAAGATAGATGTGTTGATATTTCCATGATCGAAGAGTTACTAAAGTATTAGGTAAAAGATGATGTCAGTTAGCAGCTCCCTAGGTGGAGTTTTGAGGAGATCCCTGGCAATGGAAACTGGAAGTTAGTAGTTCTGTCTTTGAATAGAGAACGAATGAGATTTGAATTTGAAGGCCTTGGAAGAGTATCTTATAGTGTAACAGAGAGAGAGAGAGAGGGAGAGAGAATTATATGAGACTAGATAGAGACTGATCTGTTTAGTTAGGGCGTGTTTGACATAGGGGTTAAGAGGAAGTTTGTACACACACACACCATATATACATATATTTATATATAT
>NC_068989.1:68102911-68105889 GCF_001194135.2 Octopus bimaculoides | reverse complement strand
TATATATATATATATATATGTATATATTATACATGTGTGTGTATGTATGTGTGTGTGTGTGTGTGTAAACTAACACACATGTACAGGTGCTCATGTACCAGTACATACATATATACATTCGTACGTGTATAGAAATTGACATATACATACGTATGAGCACAAACATGTCTGTCTGCATACGTATGTACATACACAAGCGTGCGCATAGTAATTATATATGCGTATAGAGGGATGGGAAATTAAGTGAGATGGGGAAATCGGTTTAGTGACAAAGAATGAGGAATGCTGCGTATACAAATAACTCATCGTATTTTTGACCACCAGTGTGGGCTAGGCCTATTACGTAGCCAAGGGGAGATGTTAGAGGGTGGCAAAATGGGTTTAAAAGATAATTAAGTTTTCAGATTATAGTCCTTACAATAATGAATGTGATAAGGCAAGTAGTGGGAAAATTGTAAGTTTCCATTGGTCATAATGCTGTTAGCTAAAATATTAGATTTTGAAATATTAGTGAAAACGTATGTTTATTGCGAATAAATAAATAAAAAAATAGAATTATCACTAGGTTCTAACAGAGTGAATTATAAACCAAATAAAGTAATAATGAATAATACATATCATAATTAATGATACACTAAAATAACTCGATATGAGTAATTAAATCTCGTAAGATAATTATATATATTGTTGTAACTAGTGTTTAATTATAGTAGGTGTGAAGTAAGTTTATGCCAGTTGAGATGTGGAAAATGGGTTAAATGAGGATAATAAGAAAATAGAATAAGATGTAATAAAATTAAATAATATGATGATAAAGTAAATAGAGTAATTTCATTAAGTGAGTTTATGCGATCCTCTGAAATACATAACAGTGAAAATAAAGCGTTAGAAAGCTATAGAATCGGCAATTGTCAAACGGCATTTGGATTAATGGAAATATCTAAAGGTCTCAAAGAATCAATAACCACGAGAAGAGGAAGCCTAATGATGTTTATTTAACAATAACAATAACAATAACAATAACAATAACAACGATAATTGTGTTACAACTGAATAGCTATCAGATCAATTATAAGATAGGAGAGGTGTAGAAATATGAATTAAGGAAGAAGTAAGAGCCTATAGGATAAATAGATAAAAAAGAATATGATGATAGAGAAAAGATGGATATGGCTGTGAGGTAAGAAGTTTGCTTCCCAACCACATGGTTCCGAGTTCAGTCCCGCCGCGCAGCACCCTGGGCAAGCGTCTTCTACTATAGCCTCGGGCCTCGTGAGTAGATTTGGTAGACGAAAACTGAAAGAAGCCTGTCGTGTATATATATATATATATATATATATATATACGCGCAAAAATGCTAGTTCTAAAATCTGAGAAATGGAGGCAGTAGTTGTACTGACAAGTAATACTCGTAGCCACTTTAATATGGCTGCCCGTTCGAACTAAAGGAGGGAATTACGTTGTCGTACCTCTCAGTCCCATCAAAGATCCTCTTGGAAACTTCTAAAAGAGAGTTATCCCTCTTTTCCAATGTAGTTGAAATCATCGTTGCATAACAGTGAGTTATATCGTCCAGAATCGTGATGGAAAACTATGGTAAATCCTATCCAAAATCCAAATTTTTCAAAAGAAGAAATTCAGTGAGGAATTTTTAAAAGTTCATAATATCGAAATAGAGTATTGGATTGTGTATTTTCGATTTCTTAATACCGCTAAATAACAACGAACCTACAGTGTGATTGTCCTCTTCATTCCTAATTTTGTGGGCACTTGTATGGAGAGCACCATTGGCTACCACCCACAATTCAACTTCCAGAGAAGTCAATTAACTTGCATTTGCGAGTAGAGGTGTTCATTAAGGGCAATGTAAGAAATGGGCGTGCCTAAGCAATAGTATTTTAGTTGTAAATCCACTGCTTTTAGTTTCTAGGTTTAAACTTATGTTTAAGCTTATGTATGGAGAAAAAAGTTTATGTGTTATGTTTAATAATATATTGAGTCAGGTAGGTATTTAGAGTGCTGATGTCAAATTTTGATCGTTGTGTAACACTGGTTTCAAATTTTGGCACAAGGCCAGCACTTTTGGAGGAGGAGGAGCCAAGCCGATGAAGTCGACCACAGTGTTCGACTGGTACTTGTTTTATCGACCCCCACAAAAGGATGAAAGGTAAAGTCAAGCTCGGTGGAATTTCAACTCAGAACATAGAGACGGGCGAAATATCACCAAACATCTTGCTCGACGTGCTACCGATTCTGCTTGCTCACAACCTTGTCTTTGTATAATATGAATTTGTCGTTATATGTGATAGATGTTCTATTTAAATAGTTCGTAATGATGTATTCACATATTCTATCACTATGTCGCGTTTGATTCATGTGTATAATAAATTCGAGGTTTCCTTGATTTAATTGAGTGCTTTATCTTTTGTAGCAGTTAGTGTGTGTGGATTTGTACTTACGTAGTTCTACAGTTTGGAATAATAGCGTATTCATGTATCCGATATTAATTAGTGCTAGTTCAGATATTTTGACATTTCCTCATATAAGGTTTCTTTAATAGAGGAAAATATAACGTCACGTCTCAAAAGAGATTCCATTTAAGTGAATATTTATCACACACATGGCAGGATAGTTAATCATTAAATAATTTTAAATCCAGAGAAGACAATTTTTCAGTCACAAGATGACTCTTATCCGTTGCTGACTTCTACAAAATACGTCAGCAACGATTCACTGTTGTCCTTTGAATGAAATAATTACACCGAGAAAGACTTGAATATTCATTGATCTAAGTACGGTTTTGTTCGAAACTAAACAAAAACAAATCTCTTTAGAAAATATAAGAAATATATAATAAACGTAAAGAAACGCGAAAATATTTGCTTCTTCAGTGTAACGCATAACACCCACAATCACGCTATGCATATACATACATACATACATACATACATACATACATACTTATATATATATATATA
>NC_068989.1:68101232-68102596 GCF_001194135.2 Octopus bimaculoides | reverse complement strand
ATATATAGGAACAGCCAACGTGGCATACCAAACTAAAAGTAAGACGATAGGATGAGAAAAAAAACGAGAAACGGCGGAAGGAAATAGATATAAAATGTGGAAGGTTGAAAAACCGGAAACGAAAGCAGAAAGAAGCAAAAGGAGGGAGTTCGAGTTATTTCCTCTGAGATCCTAAAATATAAGGCTGAACGGATAGTGGCATAGAGTTGGTGGTACTTTTGTTCTAATTCGTCAACAGGAACTTAGCAACATGCTTACAACCACTGAAAATTTCGAATCTACAATTCAGCAGTGTGTGACAGTTCTTACATCTGAGAGGGATCTCAATTCTTACAGCTACGCATAGATTACAGTCTTTTGTCCGGGAACATAGGGTCTGAATTTTTAGACTATTTTCCACTTTATCGCTTGTGGTGTGATATTCAACTACAAACGCCATACGTAGCTAGCCAACTTAGTAGCGTTACTGTTGTGCCTGTGTCGGAAGGAAGATATGAGATTAGCATAGCGATTGATACACGCACACACGCACACGCACATGCACACACACACACACACACACACACACACATATATATATATATACGTACATTTTTCCTTTTCAGTATGTGCATGCATACATTACATTTATGTATATTTAAATTATGAAGCACAAAACTTGTTGGTCGTGTTGGTAACAATATATTTTCAAAAGTTTAGTGCTAGCCATATACAAACGTATATGACAATATACATACGTGCGTGTGACGTGTGTGTGTGTGTGAGTGCAGGTGTTTGTATATGGTGGGGTGCCCATGTGTCTGTCATACACAACAACAGACGAAACCAAGATCAATATTGACTTAAATAGTGAAAAACGACGCTCAATAGTATTATCAATAGTTTGGTGGATTATGAATATAGTTTATTTAAAAAGACGCCTCACGTATAATCAAAGTGATGCAAAGTAAATGGCATAATATACCATTATGAATGCCCAAAATAAGGCGCTGAGCTGGCAGAATCGTTAGCGCGCTGGACAAAGTGTTTAACAGCATTTCGTCATCCTTTAATTTCTGAATCCAAATGCTGCAGAGGTCTGGTTTCCCTTTCATCATATCGAGTCGGTAAAATAAGTATCAGACAAGTACTAGGGTCGACATAATTGACTAGCCACGACCTCCAAAATTTCCGGCCTTGTGCTTATAGTAGAAAGGATTATTAATGTTGAATGTATATATATATATATATATATATTACGTACAAAAATACAAAAATATTTTTGTATGTAATATAATTTTAATCTTCGGATTTTTTTAATCTGCTAGACCACTGGTTCTAATTGATTAATATCAATTTCTACCCTCATTAATAAATTTTATATA
>NC_068989.1:68100260-68101036 GCF_001194135.2 Octopus bimaculoides | reverse complement strand
TATATATATATATATATATATATTCTTTTACAGGTTTCAGCTATTTGACTGCGGCCACGCGGGAGCACGACCTTAAAGGGTTTAGTCGAAGAAATCTACCCTAGGACTTGTTCTTTGTAAGCCTTGTACTTATTCTATCGGTCTATTTTGCTGAACTTTTTAAATTACGGGGACCTAATCATGACATCGGTTGTCAAGCGATGGTGTGAGATAAACAGAAACAATGTTTTTTATGATATAATTATTTTAGCATTTTCTACCTTGACTTTTTCCCTTATATATATATCATATAAATAATATATAAATATATGCATAAGAAGTCAAACACAATGTACCTATTGTTAACTATTTCTTATATGTGTTAACCCTCCCGACCACTTAGACCATCTGAAGAAGTCTAGAGGCACATTCATCATTCAAACTTTATTTGGTAACCCCTACAGAACACTGAGGAGATGGAGATGGCATGGAGGATTTCGTTGCCTCTTAGCAGAAACGGCCGTAAGGAACTTAGAACCTTCTGACCATCTGATCGGTTGCTCTTTTCTGTAATATTAGTACATGTGTGTGTGTAACACATAGTTATTACATTGTATGTATTCTTCTAATACTTTCTAATACTTTGGAATAAATAGACATAGTAGAATGCCTACCAGCTAATGTATGTCATTTTTGTATCCTTCCCATTTTCTTATTTGCCGTATGTATGTGTGTGTATATACATATATATATATATATATATATGTATATACACACACATACATACGGCAAATAAG
>NC_068989.1:68097279-68100155 GCF_001194135.2 Octopus bimaculoides | reverse complement strand
AATCAATATTGTACAAGCAAATATTTACTTGAAGAAATATATTTTGCTACTTTTTTTCAGTGATCTACGAAGTGTTTGATCTTCAAAAGCGTTTCTAAATTAAGAAATATGAATTACTTAAAAACGATTTTCTAATATTTGCTAGTAATTAAAGAAAGTTATTTTATGATATCTCATTTGTATACGCATAACTCGCTTTTAATAATATTCATAAAATCTCCAGTAATCCTTGTTGAGCAGTTACTGTACCTTGATAGAAAGAGTAATTTATAACGAAATTTGCATAAAATCGCATAAATAACAATTGTCAAATAATTGAAATCGGAACTCTAGCCTGGTTAGCTTTCTTAGGTAAATATTTTGTTTATTCATTTCTATTTTGGAACAAGCGTTTTCGGCTTAGCACAGAGGAGACCTAATCAGCTTTGAACGGCGTATCTGGCGATCAAGTCAGCATGAGAAGCTTCTTCTCAGATAACGTATTGCCGTTCTACGTTCACTCAGATAACATATTGCCGTTCTACGTTTGCATGTATATATTATGAATGTTGTCGACACCAGAATTTTAATCTAATAGTATTCTAAGCGCGTATAATCATTAGGTCTGTTTATTGGACATAACTGAAACAATTTCAATACTGCTTACACTTAATGATTCCAAACTAATACTTTATTGCACTCAGTGTGTATTCAATGGCTTTAGTTTCATTTCAGAACATCAGAATTAAAAGCAAAATAGTCCATATTGTAATAACATTCCCATACATTTCAGAGGCTTAAGCATGTTGTATTTAATTGGTTCTACTGTTATATTTGTGATGTTCAATTTATAATTTCATTCCAGTGGGCCCATACAAACACTTCTGTGGATAACATTAACCGTAGTATGAATTCAAGATTCACTATTAAAACTGTATTTCATTTATTGTCATGATTTAAATTTTCGTTTGAGTATTCTAACTTTGCATCAAGCTGTACTTTGTGTCTTAATAACTCGAATTAATATTTTTGTAACACGTCTTTTAAAAGAAATTAGAATTCTTTACACCACGGTGCCCCAGCATGGCCACGGCCTTTAAGCTGAAACGAATAAAAAAGTAAAGAAACTGATGACAAACAAATAGAAATATATTGCCCTCTTTAAACTTTACTATGATTACATGTATCAGCAGCCATACACTGCACTCAACTTCCTTGAAACATTCTGAAGATTTATATTAATTTATAAGAACTTCTAAGTTCTTATATTCTATTCTTAGTATAAGGGCTTAGAATTTTTTGCTATTGTTAGGCTACGTAAAAAAGGCTAGGCCGTTTTATCTAGCCTGCTGAATTGATAAAACGATCTAGCCTTTTATTAATAAAGTATTAGAATATTAAAATCGAATTTATTTTACTATTGTCAATATAGTCCCATTAATTCATTTAAATTCTTTAGTCAACATATACTGCTTGTAGCTTTGAAAAGAACTACCTGAGCTGATAGCAGTGCAAACATTAAAAAGCACGTCTTTATTTGAATAAACACGGAATATTATTTTTAACATCATGTGTTTTCAGCTTTTAATTCCTTTTCAATTTCTTTTGTCTTGTCAAATACTTTCTTTATACAAAGTGATTTCAATTTCCACTTAAGATATGTCATGTCGCTAAAGCAACCAGTTGCAATAGAATTATAGAAACATTACAATTACAGTATCATACAAATTAATCGTCAAACAGACTCTCTGGTTAGGCGCAAATTTGCAGAAAGATGGATATTTTCAATGGACACTAATTTACTCATTAAACTGAAACTATGCTCAATTGAAAATATATCTCAACAAATTGTAAATAGATTTGTGGTTAGTAAACCTTTGAAAAGGTTTAAAATTATACCTTGAATAATTTTAACAAGTTACCATCAGCGACAAACCGTTTGTTAATTTACGTAATATATTATTAAATGCTAAAAAAGTATTGAATATCATTTTTTTAATATTTTTTAATATTCATCATCTGTAAATTAGCCCGTATCTATTCAAAATGCACCATTTCTGAGTGAAATGCTGGCAGAAATGTTAAAGTTTTTATTATGGCCTCTCTAATTTCCTGGCAACAAATTTTTTAGCCACCCATTTGTCTCTCGAATTAAAGTTACTACTACTACTACTACTACTACTACTACTACTACTACTACTACTACTACTACAACCGTCGTTTATAACACACCGCACGATGGAATTAGATCCATCCCTTGGTTCTCAGTTGTTTTCTGCATCTGTAAGATGAAAAATATGTTTTGCAATACAAACCACACAAGTATTATTGAAGAATTACCCTGAACATTTCTATTTAGATAGGTTATTTGTAGTATTTCACAAGAATATATCATATTTAGACAAATCTCGGCAAATCAACAAATCTGTAACTGACAGATACAAACATCCTGTATCCAGTGTAGTAGTACATCATAGAAGCCTCATCCATGTGTAACTACACATGCAGGAGAGCTTCGATGTTTCAATATGTGGGCAATATCATATGCATGCTTATTTCCTCACTATTTCTCTAACTTTCTGACATTACAATTTTACTCAATATATCTGACTGTTTTGATTGAATAAATATTTATTTTGTACGAGTTGTGTTTCAATATTTTTGAGAGCGTCACATGATATGGGATTTTATATTTTCTTATTCATTGGCTCAATAAATATTTATTTTATTCGAATTATATTTCAATAGTTTTGAAAGCGTCTAACAGTATAGAGTTTCATATTTATTTAAGTTATATAGTAGAGGTTTTTGTGTAAATGACTTATTGCCTGTGTTGTGTGTGTGTGTGCGTGTGTGTGTGTGTGTGTGTGTGTGTGTGTGTGTGTGTGTGTGTGTGT
>NC_068989.1:68092702-68094905 GCF_001194135.2 Octopus bimaculoides | reverse complement strand
TGTGTGTGTGTGTGTGTGTGTGTGTGTGTGTGTGTGTGTGCATAGATATAAAGATATATATGTGTAAATCTATATAGATATCTATCTGCTTATCAATCTGTTTACCTATCTATATATATATCTATCTGTACACACACACACACGCGCGCACGAGTGGCTGTGTGGTAAGTAGCTTGCTTACCAACCACATGGTTCCGGGTTCAGTCCCACTGCGTGGCATCTTGGGCAAGTGTCTTCTGCTATAGCCTCGGGCTGACCAAAGCCTTGTGAGTGGATTTGGTAGACGGAAACTGAAAGCCTGTCGTATATATGTATATATATATATGTATGTGTGTCTGCGTTTGTCCCCCAAACATCGCTTGACAACCGATGGTGGTGTGTTTACGTCCCCGTAACTTAGCGGTTCAGCAAAAGAGACTGATAGAATAAGTACTAGGCTTACAAGGAATAAGTCCTGGGGTCGATTAACTCGACTAAAGGCGGTGCTCCAGCATGGCCGCAGTCAAATGACTGAAACAAGTAAAAGAGTAAAAAAGAGTAAGAGTATATATATATATATATATATATATATATATATATATATATATAGATAGATAGATAGATAGATAGATAGATAGATAGATATACACATATATAATGTGTCTTGAATGGCACAATAATGCACTATAAAAACAATGCTGGACTATAATGACTGTTATAATTTAATTATCCATAGTCTGATAGAATAATGTTTTAGAATACAAAAATTCCTTCTTAAGATATCGCTAGGATTTGTTCGTGTCACTGCTACAATCGGTTTTCCAACGGTTACTGAAATTTTTTTTTTTTTTTCGGAAGCGTTTCTGCAGTGGTCTCACGAATCTCCTTCCGGAATTCCTCATGAGATGTGCATGAGGGTGGCCATGTCTCAAGCTGGTGAACGTTGGCACATCCGCAGCGTTGCTTCCGAGTTATGTATTATACGTGCAGTTTTTGAGTTTTTTTTCTTTCTTTTGTTTTTAAATATCACATGAGCATGTTATCAAAAATGAACCTACAGGCATCCAGATGTAGCTAAATAATATATTAGCTGCCAACCTCCAGCCTTTTATTAATTTGGGGCCTTAGTCTGCACGTATAATACATAACTTAAAAGTTTAACTTAATTCGTCCTTAGTCAAAAGACATCTGTTGTTATATCCTGTTATTTTTATTTTTATTGTATTTGTGTAACATTGTTCGTTTTTTTTCCGTCCTTGTTTTTGTATACATTCGTTACTTTTTTTCAAGGAATCTAATGCTCATAGCTTAGTTTTTCCTTGGGGCTGCCCAGATTGGAGCAATATCGAGAATAACCATCCGAAATTGCAAAGATAATCTGGATCTCAACTGAGGAAAGAAACCTCCGAATGACCTGTCAATGTTTTCTTTGTATCGTCTATGTGGATGTTTTGTTATCCCTTTCTTGTATCACCTAACTGTCTAGATGTTTTGCGTTCTTGTCCCATCCTGTTATAACTTATATATGTATAGGTATATATATAACGTGCAACTCTGGTGGGGGTGTATTAATGTGCGTTCGCATGTATGCATACTCTGTAATATATACCGATAAAATAAACAACAATGAGAAAACTGGAAAACCATTGCTTTCTAAAGGAAGTGCTAAGCTGTATTTCTTTTGCATCCAGTTACAAACTCTCCATTGTCACTTCCGCCCACTCAATTACAATGATCCAGTTACGGATCTATTGGAAAATTGTTACCATAAAAACCTATTGTTTACAAATGCATGACATAAAAGAAACGAAATACCATAAACAATTTAGATTCGTTTTGCTTATATTATTAGAATTATAAGAAGTCAGAGAATGATATTTTTACGGATAAACACCATGTCCGTTTAGAGGTAGCCATTTTAATGATCGCTACTTGAATCATTCTTTATGTAAGAAATTCTATGGCTACTATGAGAATGGTGGAATTTGATTCCCAGAACGGTCGTTAGCAATTTCCTCTTTTAATAGAAGGTGAGAAGAAAGTGCGAATGCTTTGAGTATTGCGAAGAATTACAGACATCAGAAATAAGTTATACATTAATAGCAATACAACTGTACTAATGCCAACAGTGTTGATAGTACATACATAAATATGCGTTTATGTTAAGTATATATACATACATATATATATATATATATATATATATATATATATATATATATAT
>NC_068989.1:68087136-68091935 GCF_001194135.2 Octopus bimaculoides | reverse complement strand
CCCCCACTGAAGGTGCGTAGCTAAGGGTTTAGGGTATTAGGCTGAAAATAGTAAGTAAGGTCACGAACTAGTAACGTAACGGTACCTAGGTCTAGTCCACTCAGCTGGAAAAAAAGAATTGTACCTGTATGTTAAAAGTACGCGTCTATGGAGTGCTCTGCCACTTGCACGCTAATTTCAAGAACAGGCTCTTTCGTTGATCGGATCAACTTGAGCCACCGTCGACGTAAACGACAGTGTCAGTTTGCCTCCACTGCTTGACAACCTGTACTGGTTTCACGTTTCCTTAGATTAACAGCTAGACGAAAGGCACTGATAATGTAATTACCAAATTTTAAAATGTGGTCGATTTGCTCGACTAAAACACTGTACTCTAAAGCGATGCCTCCGGTATCACCGAAGTCCAATGACTATAGCAAGTAACAGATAATATATACGTGTTCTCACTTAGTCCTCCGAAAGACTAAGTGTCTTTTATTATTTTACCAGTGGTTTTATCGATTTATTATGAAAGCAGTTATGAAACACGTTAATTAGCAGTTCTAATCCCTTCGACATCAATTAGAAATCAGAGAATATTTTCATTTCTTATTTACTACAAAGCTTTTAGTTAAATATCTAAGCCAAAGTGGCGATATACATTTTAAGTTTATTCCTGTATCATATCTTAAAATGTATGAAACTTATTCTTGTGTGAAACTTAAAACGTATTATATACATTTAAAATTTATTCCTGTATGATATATATTTTAAGTTTATTCCCGTATGATAATCGCAAATACTGTATGAATTTTTACGATCCAGAAAACAAAATAACGTAAGTGGCATTTTATAAAGCATTTTAAAGGTGATTTTTTTTTTCTATGACACAAATTCAACACCATAAATATGTAAATTGAGGGTGTGTAATCAATTTAATGGACCATAGTACATAACCGGTAATTTTTGTCTGTCGAATTCGTGGACGAAAGCTTAAATCAAGCTGGTAGAACCTGAATCAAGATGTGGAATAGCAAAACCAAACTAAGTGATATATTTAATTTAACACATTTCGGGTTTTGCACTCAGCGCATAAAATTATTATTTCAACGCATTAAAAATAAGCAATATTGACAATATGGCACTTAGGTTTTGGCTGTATCGATAAAAATACATTAATAATATGCTACATTTGTGAGTTAATATTGAACTCAATCTTTCTAGTATATTAGCATAATACATATATCGGTATATCTTTGTAGATATCTGACACAACACCATCGCTGCTACCTGATAAGAGAATATACCTCCTTAATACGCCTCTATTTGCATCCAAGGGATTCCTCCCTGATTCGATAAGTAACTAACTTAATTACATAAATCATACATGGCATTAATTAGAAAATAATATTTCTAACCCGACGGACAATTTAATGGTGCATATTATCAAAAGGTGATTATACTATATATGCGAATTAGATTTAGCATTAGATGATAGCGTGTTGTTAAATATTATTATCATGACGTGAATAGCGAGACTGCTTGTCGTTAAAGCAGAATTAGAATTAGAAATGATTTGGAAATAGAGATTTTCTTGAAGTTTATCAGATTTGGTATTGGAATCAAATATATGGATGGATATAATATTACTGTGCAATTTGAATTAATCGTAGGTAGATTACGATGACTTACATATTCATTCTTAATGCGTTTTGACAGATTCGAAAGTGAATATGATAATAGCTGTTATATCTTGTCAACGGAGGACAATTTCTTTCAGACGAATGTGAAGTCGTAACACTCGATTCATTAGCGTAAAGGGATATTGGGACACCCAGTATTAAGATATTATTGTGTCTCCCCGACCACAGCTACTTCGGAATATTGAAATCAACAAGAGATTGTGGTCAGCAGTTTTGCGAGGAGGAGACCGGTCAGCTACCCTAGTGATCAACTGGTATTTATTTTATCGACTTTGAGAGGAAGTCGATCTTTTGGGAATTTGACTCAGAACGTAAAGCCGGAATAAATGCCACTGAGCATTTTGATCGGTGCTGTAACGATTCTACTAGTTTACCGTTCTCTTCCTCTTTCTGATAATAATAATAATAATAATAATAATAATAATAATAATAATAATAATAATAATAATAATAATAAGAAGAAGAAGAAGAAGAAGAAGAAGAAGAAGAAGAAGAAGAAGAAGAAGAAGAAGAAGAAGAAGAAGAGTATTTCTGAGACGGAGTGGCTCCCTTATCTAGCGATTTGTTCTGACCTACAAGTGCTACCTGTGATATGGGCCATCTTTACTACTTTCATTCATGTTTCAGTAAATCTAATCGTGAAGAAAACCCCACGATTCCATTTTCACTTTTAAATGAAATCGATGAAAGCTTGAAATCGATAAAAGCATCTGTCCCCGAACAGATGGTTTTATGAACAGGAAAATTATCTTCTCTCATCATCCAAAGGCAGACAATGATCGTGGGGAAATCCGTCCTATAGCTGTAACGGCGGCTCGGCGTAATTTGAGACGTGAGCAATACTTAAATACCGAACGAGTTTGCGCAGAACAGTTTCGTCGCTATGCATGAATCTTATACGAAGTCGGTATATTTAAAGAGCTATCCGGATCCAACAAGTCTTTCATAGCCCGACAGTTTCTGTACTCACAACTATAGAATGCAAACGTTTAAGTATCACTCACCGTACTTACCGACTAATATAAGACAGTGAGCGTCTAACATTCCAGATTCCAGCGTCTAACAATCCGGTAGATTTGGTTTTCGCTTGGATTCAGGATGTAGCTTTATTCAATGGCCATAAATTCAGTCAAGACATAGTAATGAATATTTCATCTGATAAATACTTCAACGTTAGTACAAAAAGAGGTATATTCATTAAAACTGAGAACTTCACATTAGATACAAACTGCGAAATCAGAGGAATAGACACGTACATATATGCGTGTTTGTGTATACGCAAACATTCACTCATATACATATGTGTGTGTGTCTGTGAGTGTATGTGTGCGTGTGTACATGTGAGTATGTGTGTGTGCGTGTGTGTATTGTGTTGAATCAAAAGTTTTGGCAATATTCTGGTAATTTATTTGTTTATTCGTCTAGTTACAACAAAAGTAACCTAGCATTCAAAGTAGCATGAAGCCACCTTTCTGCCACTTCTTTGATCTCAACCTCTTTCATGACTTTTGTCCTGACCAGTATATACGGAAGATGATTTCAAAAGGGAGAATATTTAAGTAAGCAATCAGGCGGAAAAGGTGTGAAATGCTTCCCATTGTAACTTCGTTCGATGTTTTCAACTTCATGCTGCAAGTTGCAAAGGCATTGATTCTATCTTGTACTGGTTATATGGAGCATCTTTTAGAATTTAATCTATTGGCCAATAAACTATCGAACGTTAAGCCTATTTCTTCGAAGTACATGATCCTCCACCAGCCATTAGACATAAAATGGCATCGTTTCCTCTGCCAGCTGTGATTTCCAAAGATAGAATATAAAGATTATAATCTCAATGAAAATTAACGCCTAAAGATTAGCGTCTGGTTTTATTTCTTGTAGTTAATATATAATCATCTGTTGTTCATTGCTATTACTCCGAATTTCTCAAGTTATAAATTTTACATAAGACGTAGTTACATTACGTGTCAAAATATACCTTTAAACACTACGTTACATTTGGATTATTCTTCAACTTTCTCAAAGATCAAACAGCAGGTGGAAACCTAAATGAGGCTTACAAATATTATACAGAAGCTGAAAGTAAAATAAAATTCAAAGAGAAATTGTGACAGAAACATTAAAATATAGTAGTATCTAAGTGAAATTTAGTTTAACGCAGTAAATACTCTCTTGTGAAATGAAAAAGAAATAAAATTTTATTTCAGATTAATTTCATGTTAGAATATTTAGAAAATGTGTTTAATGCTATGTTTGGAGTATATTTTAAATTTTGTTCTAAATTATTTAAGAAAATCAATTTACATTAAATAAACAATGTTTTAAAATATCTTCAGAAATTGCATAAATTCATTAAAATAAAATATTCTTCTATGCAGAAGCACCACTAAAGAAGTAAAGATGGAAACAGGATACATAATTATTTCCGTTCCGAAAATAACTTCATATGAAAATATAATTGACACGTATGCATTAAAATAGCATTTAATATTAGTGAACTATTTCATATTTGGTGCACTCAGAATTAAGCTTCAAATATTGACAAGATGATCATTGGATGTTGGATTCAATTACTAACTAACATAATTTTCTTCATACTTCATGCGACGTTCTGTATTCGTATGTGATTCCTCTTGTTCGTCTTCATAACTGACAAAATTGTAAAGTCCAATATTTTCCGTGTAAAATGAAACAGACCAGAAGAAATATCTTTGTATTTTTACTTAAACAAATAACAGACATGTATAACTGTGTAGCAGCAACTAAACAGATATTACATGTAATAAAAATGGATAATCAAAAAAATTTACTCGTAAAAGCAGAGCCTGCGTTGTATGGATGCGTGTTTGTGTGTCTTTGAGATTTTATGTGTTTATATTTTAAATTGTTACAATCAAGATTTCATTTGTTGATTCAGAGTCTCGTAGAATGCGTGTGTGCCTATGGGTGTTTCTGATTGTATGTGCATGTTTTTATAATGGGTGTACTAACTGAGATCTATGAAGACAGTGTATTAGGTAGAAATGTTTAAAATTACTACACATATACCGGTTGAATCTGAAGGAGCATTTGTAGAAATATGTCACTGTTGCATGATGCACACACATACATATATAT
>NC_068989.1:68079669-68084669 GCF_001194135.2 Octopus bimaculoides | reverse complement strand
AGAAGTGTCGTAAAATTATCAAAATATTATGACAACCTTAAATCTGAGATAGCGTTACCGAAAGGGAAGTATTTGTAATTGCCTCGAATTTAAAGAAATATGATTCTGATTTTGAATACTACGATATTCGACATATGTTTCTCTTATTGAATCTCAAAATAACATAAGGCCCATTATAAGCTTTATTTGCCGTTAGTTTTCAACGGATCAACCTCTGAGCTAAATACTTGTTTCTCGCAGCTAATGGTTTTGGAGGAAGGTTTGAACTTGACTCTAGAACTCAAGCGATTCATTGATCATGTATTTAGTAGTGCCACAGACGAAAAGAGATTAGTTTTACAACGTCCATACCTATTTAGAGTTACAATGCCAAATTCATTTGCGGTTTCAATCTCGTAAATTTTAATTGAGCATGTTATTAATTGGCTAGTAAGAAAATTAGTTAATCCATTTGCTATCTATATTGAACTTTGTGAAAGCAGAAACCAACTTACAGGCAACATTGTTATTTGTTGGTGGTTTGTCTCAGTAGCAAGTATAAGAAATAACGTTAGATTTTTGTGGAGCGTTGTCTTGGGACACCGCTATGAAGGCTTTAGTCGAACAATCAACACTAGAACTTATTTTTATATCTGTTACTTATTCTATTTCGCTTTTTTTTGTGAAACAGCTAGGTTACGGGGTCGTAAACGAATCAACACTTGTTGTCAAGTGGTCTGGGGACAAACGCAAACAAGCATACACACACATACATATACATGACGTGCTTCCACATAATTTGGGTCTTCCCCCACCACTAAAAAATAGTCGCTCACGAGATACTGGTCAGCTTGAGGTTATAGTAAAACACTTACCGAAAGTGCACTACAATGGTACTGAACCAGAAACCACGTGGTTGCAAATCGAGCTTCTTAACTGCACAACCATGGTTGCACTCAAATTTAAATATTTATTCTCCTCATTGAACAAAATTCTTTTTAATATCAAAACAGGTCACACTAACTGTCGCTCTAGTTGCGCTTAATGATGAAATTATATTCCAAATTTATTCTGCTTGATGGTCAGCATCTTGAAATAACTCAAATAAACAAAGAAATGTAGGGACGAAAATATAGTTAGAATACACATGACTATTTCAAAATCAATAACAACAATTTTCCCCGCTACTTTTACGGATTCCCACGGCTCTCTGTCACCATCCTATTCCATTATATTGAATTTGAACCGGGAGCTTGAGTCGTAGTGAATATTTCATTATCTGATTACACAACCACGAACACCACTCCTATGGAAGCGTTTCAGTTACTGCCTTAATAGAGTTTGGTGACTCTAGCCGTAGGATTCCTCTGCTCAGCATCAATGTGCGAATCCCCGTTGACTCGGTTGAGTTCTTCCGCTACCTCATCCCAATCCGCCATGTTGCACTCCCATAACTTCACCGTACCCTTGACAGGTGATTGAACGGGTGCTACGCCTTGCCAAAGGGCAGCCCATAATGCCGGGCATGGTTGTCACTGCATGATGTATTCTCAAGATACCCGCATACATTTATTACATGAAGTGTAATAAATCCACTACCGAAGCGAACCCGTTCATATGCTTACTTAATAGCTAAACGTTACTACTTACAGCCTATACATTACAATCAAATATCAATACCAATGTCTTCGTTTTAAAATAAGCGTCGGTGCTAAAGAAGACAGATCTACTGACAGGAATACATGATATATACAATGAGAAATATATATTGTTTCTAAGAGAAAAAAAATTGCCAAATTCATATGACTTACACAGTCTCATTATATATTCAGACAAAACAAGATCTTGGCGGCAAACACAAGCCTAAAAAAAGACAAATGTGTATGTGCGTGTGTGTGTGTGTGTGTGTGTGTGTGTGTGTGTGTGTGTGCACGCGTGCGTATATGTTCTGGTGGATAAATGAATGAGTGAGTATGGTACTCTATTTGCTTACAAACACCCAAGTTTATGTCTATTTAAATGTCTGTTGAATTATCGTAACATATATTACTAGTTCGTTTCCTATTCCTTTGAGTAAGTACATAGACAACCTTATGATACATACATAAATACATATACACACACACATATATATATGTCTATGTGTACATATACATACATACATGCATACATACATATATACATATATCAGAATACCATACACATATATGTATACACACGCACACACACACACACACACACACACATACACACACAAGTATTTATCTGCATGTGCATTATTTATTGATTAGAATGTTTGTATGACAATAAATCTAGAGAAAAAGCATTAAATATGCAGAGTATTAGACATTGGATCATTTTATGCCATCAACAAATATTGATTTCTGATTGTTTATCAATATATCTATATATTCATATCGATCTGTCTCAGTCTTCCTTTCCCTATTTATCTCTCTCATACATGCTGTCTATAAATCTATTGATATCTATCTATCCATATATCTGTAAACAATAAACGCGCGCGCGCACACACACACATTATATGCAACATTGAAAGAGAAACAAATCTCCTATAATATCTGTTAAATTCAGCAATATCATCAGGGAAGTTCAGAGACCTTGTTTTTTGATCTGGTGCTCTAATGAGATGTGAGACTGACACAGCGCATGAACACTGAACAAGGAGTTGATCATAAGAAAAACTTGGTCGTGTCAGAGATTAACTCTCTCAATCTTGAAGAATTGTCCATGACATTTATTGATGGTCAGGAGAAAATGACAGCGTTACTGGAAACTGAAAGCCATTGAAATAAAATAGCATGTCTATGGAGATGTGGTGAACGCATAAATAGAAAATATCTAATTCGGTTCAAACAGTCATGATACTGGTTTTGATCATATGGGGCGGGAAAGTTTTGACAGCTGAGGCTGTGTTTGTGAGTGTATGCGTAGTGCTCATCGTACCTAAGTAGCTGTATACGTTTCATAGTGCAATGGAAATATCGTTTGACCGCTGGCAAACTGCGTTACATCATTCGTTCCTGCTCGTGGGTTCAGTTCCTACCGTTTTTTTTTGTTTTTTTTTTTGTCTTTGATTTACCTTTCATCTCTGGTCTCAGTGAAATAGTATATCTATCTAGTACTCGGATGGATGTTGTAGACAAATGCCCATCCTTGAAAACTACTGAACTTGTGTTTAAATTAAAAACCATTATTGCAATTTATATATTTTTAATATAAATGCATAGCGGCATTCAGCCCACCTTTACGTTGCCTTTCATACCTCACCGGGGCCATGTAATCCTCAAAATTACTGGTCTTGTACCAAAACTTGAAAGCAATATGAATGTGTTTGTTTTGATATAGTGTGTATGTATATGTATTTGTATTTGTCTGTATATATGTATTGATATGAGATTAAACTAATAAATGTGGATAGGAATTTACGTATATCAAAACACTATTTACAGCTGCACGGAGGATATATTCGAAAGGAACTAAAAACGTAGAAACCAAATATATGGTTTGGAAGCACCTTTATTCTCTACTTTTCCATTTTAAAATGCAGTATATTAAAACGCTAGGAAAAATACATTTTCTCACTGCTTTTCAGATATAAATGTAAAATGACGAGGCAATTTATACATATTACAAAAATATATATTATAAGTACCAGTAAATGTCTATGACTCTATACATTTAATGATTGCCAACATTGTTATTGATAATCAGTCATAGGATATCTACTTGTAACACCTTTTTATATTCGCCTCCACAGATGTTTTGCGACAATAAAATAATCGAATTTAAAAATAAAAGGTGAGCGCGAATCAGTAATGGATATGCAAATAATTTAGGATACCAAACAGCACTACAATACAGAAATAAATTCAATACAATTAATACAGGAGGTATGACACCTATAAAAAAGAAATAAACGACACCTAAAGTATATAATACGTACCGAAATTGAATAGATAAACGCTTTGTCTAGCAGCGCAAAACCTGCATTACACCTACTCGTAAACTTGGATTAATAATGTATTACAAGAGCACAAATAGAAAATTTCTCCCCTGTACAACAAACGATAAGCATGACAGTGAATAGAAAGTTTAGATTACTATTGTGATCTATAAATTGATAGACAATCGTAAACGTTAACTCCATGATTTTACAGTAACATTAGACAAACAAGATCACGCATTGTCACTTACTGACCATTCAGCTACAAGAAAGAGTAATGACTGTAACACTTTATAATATAATAAACGGCAAAAGAAAGTCCACCGATACACAGGTAATAACATAGCCATCCCTTATAGAAAAAATTCTTATAACGCATTGTCGAATCTATATAAATTGCAAATTACAATACAAAACTCAGTGAACATATAACGCGCGGTAGCAGCACGCAAATAATATATGCTACGGTCAAAATATTTTCGAGTTATTAATATAAGCCTGATGTCAGCGAAGTGAGAATCAGATAGGTTATTGCTCCCTTCATTTTCGTGATCTGAAACAGTCTTGAAGAGGTGGGAAGCGGGCATGTTACATTCTTCCAAACAAAACAAAACGAACCAACAGAGAATTGCAATGAAAATAATAAAATAATTGTATTTTTTAGAAAACCTGATCCCACTGCCTATCTATCTATCTATCTATCTATCTATCTATCTATTAATAAAATACAGGGTAGCAAAAAATTTTTAGAAATTTTATTTACCACCAGTGGTCTAGCGAGAGTAAAAAACAGTCAATAGACTATGTATTATTCATTTAAAATACAGAGATGCCTGTAATAGGACATCTAACCCGCTAGAAATAGCAGCAAAAGACTACATACCACAAAAGTAGGGATAATTTCGAAAGGGAATGAAAAATAAAAACATTTACCAATCTATATTCTGTACCATGGTTTCAAGTCAATTTTAGTAAGATAAAAATTATATATCTCACAAAGGTCGGACTATCATCGGCAGAATGACCAGACAACATTCGAGACACGAGTCAAATAGGG
>NC_068989.1:68074811-68079552 GCF_001194135.2 Octopus bimaculoides | reverse complement strand
CAGGGTAGCAAAAAATTTTTAGAAATTTTATTTACCACCAGTGGTCTAGCGAGAGTAAAAAACAGTCAATAGACTATGTATTATTCATTTAAAATACAGAGATGCCTGTAATAGGACATCTAACCCGCTAGAAATAGCAGCAAATAGGTAAACCGCAAATACGCGATAAATTTGGAAAATTAGATATTCGAATACGAACCATGCTCCCTATTTGACTCGTGTCTCGAATGTTGTCTGGTCATTCTGCCGATGATAGTCCGACCTTTGTGAGATATATAATTTTTATCTTACTAAAATTGACTTGAAACCATGGTACAGAATATAGATTGGTAAATGTTTTTATTTTTCATTCCCTTTCGAAATTATCCCTACTTTTGTGGTATGTAGTCTTTTGCTGCTATTTCTAGCGGGTTAGATGTCCTATTACAGACATCTCTGTATTTTAAATGAATAATATCTATCAATCTATCTATCTATCCATCCATCTAGCATCAATCTACCTACCTATCTATCTACCTGCCTGTCTATCTGCCTGTTTGTCTGTCTATATGTATGTATGTGTGTGTGTGCATGCATGTACGAATGTACATGTATTTATATACATACATACATACACACACACAGTCGTGCACATACGATCACATACACACACATACACATACACACACACACATATATAGTAAATGAGAGGAGTTCCGGTAAGGAAGAATCAAGCGTTTACCTCGTTTAACATCATTCACGATTGTATATGAATTTGTGAATATATACGCGTGCATGCATGGTTTTCTATATCTGGGCATTTGAGTGGGATTATGGGAGAATATATATATATATGCATGTGTGTGTTTGCTTATGTACTTACGTATGTATTTGTTTAAAAATGTATTTATATATATATGCGTATTTTTTTTACGCTTACATTGGTGTATTTTGTGTTTGTATATATATGTATATAAATATACATATGTATGTGTATATGAATGTTTATATATACATATATATATATATATATATATATATATATATATATATATATATATATATATCATATGTGTATATATATTCATATATGCATTTATGCCATACAGTTATGCAAAACTATATGTGTGCGAGGATGGGATGTGTGTACATGCGTGCAGGGAGTGCACTCGCGCGTGTGTGTGCATATGTGTGTGTGTGTGCCTATTTGTGTGTGAAAATAACCATCGTTGCTACAGTTCCAATTATACTTGCAATGATTCATAAACATATCTCAATTGTGCTGTTTAGAAATAGAACTTGAACTGAATTAGCATTCCGTCAGTTACAATGGCGAGAGTTACAGTTGATCCGATCAGCGGAACAGCCTGCTCGCGAATTTAACGTCCATGTGGCTAAGCACTCCACAGACACGTGTACCTTTAACTTAGTTCTGAGGGAGATTCAGTGTGACACAGAATGTGACAAGGTTGGCCCTTTGAAATACAGTTGAAACTCCTTTGTTGCCAAATGAGTGGACTGGAGTAGCGTGAAATAAAGTTTCTTGCTAAAGGATATAATGTGTCGTCGGGAATCGAACTCTCGACCTAACGATCGTAAGCCGAATAACCCTAACTATTAAGTCACGCGCCTTCACTAGAAATAGAATTTAAATTCCAGATATTTTCAGTGATGCATTATACATGTGTTCTCTCGCACAGGGCTGAGATTCAGTTTACCCATTTCCTCACCCCCATGACCAACTGCCGAGCAAAAATAGAGACTCACAGTTTCTCATTCACTTAGAATTTTTCCGCACACATTATTGTATTCATACGTGTGCACGTATGTGTATGGTAAAGGTACAGTGCACATAATATAATTCTGCATTTGATAGGAGTAGAAGCTATATGAAAAAGTATTCCTGTTAGTCTAGAACGAATATATGATGTATACATGTACATGTGGATGGATAGATGGATGGATGGATTGATGGATGAATGGATGGATGGATGGATGGATAGATGGATGGATAGATGTATGTATGGATGGATGGATGACTATTCGCTTTTATGCATGCCTAGTTTTATATCTTCCAATTTAAAACTGTTGATATTTTATATGAGGTAGATTTTGACAGCTATTTCTCGCACCTGTCTCATTTTCTAAGGAAATACGTTATTGAATATTTCTTTTATTTTATAAGATGTCTATATTAGATTTAGAAGGCAAGTGCAAATTCGAACTTATGATGCCCAAATCATTATCTAGTGATATAGAATCTCTTCCTTACTGTAATGAACTCTACTAGATATTGTTAGGTGATTTTTATTAGAAACAAAATGGCTGAACTGATTTAGCACTAGAGCGCTAGCTCGTAGCTGCTTGGTTAAAACCTACAGTTGCGATTTCCTTCTAAATTTTGGTAAATACTATTATTGCTATATGCTATAATCACTTTCTGACGAAAAGATATCTGTATTGATGGACAAAAAATTTGCTTTGTGGCATTCCATCCTGCTCTTTAAGTTCTCAGCTCAAATCTCAACTATGTCAGCTTTTCCTTTCATCCTTTCCAGAGTCATGAAATAAAATACTGGTGAAATATTGGGTTCAGTGTGATCGACTAGCTCCCTCTCCTCAAAACTGCTGGCCCTGTACAATAATTAGAAATAATTGCTTAGAGTAAGGAGACGGTAAATGAATTAGGGCGTTGGGAGAGAATGTCTAGCGATTGGTTCTGATTATTTACTTTATGCGTTCAACCACCGATATTAGTTCTGCTCTTCATTCTTTCGGGGTTGATAAAATAAAGAACCAGACAAATACAACGGACGATAGTAACAACAATCCACTAATCGTGCGCAGAAACCATAATTCGAATGATCATGTTTTTAAACATCAACACCATCATTCTGATCTTACACACCACCCCATCGATAGAGAAGTATTTAAAATTTATAGTTAGTTATACTGGCGCGTCAAATAATATCTTTGGATAAAGCATAGTTGCTGTGACAGAATATTGACTGCCGATGTTTAGATTGTTATGATAACTTCCGCCAAAGTCCAGCTGTGATTTTCATTGATATAAACATAAAACAAAATGATCGATTGCAAATTTATGTTTAAATATATAATGTATAATTTTGCTGCACTAAATCAATTAATATTCACACATGCTATCGGTAACTACGCGTCTGTAATTTTAGAAATAAACGTTTGGTAAGTAAATGTGCCGCCGTGAAATAGATGATATTTTGCTGATATTTTTACATAAAAGTTCCTTGCAAATTTACAAGTTCGATTTAAATTGCTGGTTTAAACGATTTATTGAAAAATATTTCCATAAATACGACCAATAAGAACATTTATGGGAATTTAATCGTGAGGCAGTAAATATTTCTCCATTTGGAATACCTTTATATATTACACACATAAACAGACTACATGTAGATCATCACACAAGGGCTTAATCAGTGTATGCAGACACACACACATAAATACGCCCACATACATATAATATATACATATATATGTGTGTGTGTGTGTGTGTGTGTGTGTGTGTGTGTGTGTGTGTGTGTGTGTGTGTGTGTGTGTGTGTGTGTGTGTGTGTGTGTGTGTGTGTGTGTGTTGTGTGTGTGTGTGTTGTGTGTTTGTGTGTGTGTGTGTAAATATACAGGTGTGTGCACGTGTGTCACACAAAAGCATCTATAATTTCGGTCGTTCAGATTCCACTGAGAAGTTATTACCCAACAACGTGGTCGGCAAATTTATTTTACATCCCCACGCCCATAACTGCACCAATATATGCATATTTGTCATGTATATATATTATAAATCAATCTCGCGTCTTTGACTTGTCTGTCATTGCACTGCGGCCATACTGGAACACCGCCTCAGGGACTTTTTAGAAGAATAAATCGACTCCATTATATTTTTAAAGCTTGGTATTTATTCTATTGATCTCTTAAGCCGAACCGCTAGGTAACGAGCACGTAAATACACCACCAGTGGTTGTTAAACTGTGGTGGTACAAACACACACACGCAGAGACACACAAACACAAACACGCACACACACTCGCGCACACAGACACACAGACACACACACGTACATACATACATGCATACATATATATATATATATGCACACATATAAATACACATACATACACACGTACGCGCGCACATACACACATATGTATATCACAAACATATATATATATACATACCACACCGCCACGCGTATGTGAATACACACACACACACACATACATACAAACTCACACACACACACGCACACACACACACATATACACTCACACACACACACGCACACACACACATACACACACACACACACACACATACACACACGCGCGCACAAATGCTTATGCAAATATATCTGTACTCGAAACAGCTTTCCCTTCTGCACAAGCAGTTTGTTTAAAACAACGTACCTCCCCTAACCTTTGACTCAAGAGTCATTTGTTTCCTTAAGACTACTGAAGGCGAGAAAGAATATCATATATTCGTTAATATGGGGTCACGCCTATAAATAAGGTATTTTCTGCATATCCCCCGAATTACATAGATTCAAATGTTTATTTCTACCCTATATTCTTTCATGTATTTTTCATGTATCTACATGCTTCAATGTTTGTGCATTTGTGTAAGTAAAATAAATTCAATATATATAAATCTATCTCGATCTGTGTGCTTATACATATGTATACATACGTATATATATATATACATATATATATATATATATATATATA
>NC_068989.1:68073907-68074631 GCF_001194135.2 Octopus bimaculoides | reverse complement strand
ATATATAAGTTAGCACAAGGCATAAGGATGCAGAAACAGCGTTGACCTGTTTACAAATAGGAGCTAAATTCCTAATTCAACTGCCGGAAAGCAGCAAATAACAGAAAAACAACAGTATTCGAGGAAATGGATAAAGATTTAAGACATTAGAAAAAGCATGGTATATGAATATCTGAATGGCATATTCTTTAAAGCTATGCTTTTTTAAATGTCTTAATTCTTTAACTGTTTCCTCGCCTACTGTTGTTTTTCTCTTATGTGGTGCTCTCTGGTGGTTGAATAAGGAATTTAGCTTCTATTTCTAAACAGGTCAATGCTGGTTCTGAATCTTTAATCCTTGTGCTAACTTTAAATTTTAAAGCTATATAATGCTATTAGACCTGTTGAACTTGCTTATGTTACTGCTGTTAATATCATCATTTAAAAATATTCACTGCAGATGATATTAACATAGTGACATCTTATCTCGTGTGTAAACACTGTAATGTTTTTGCTTATATATATATATATATATATATATATATATATGCTTAGATATGAGTGTTCTGTATGTGTGTGTGTCGCGCGCGTCCATGTGTTTCTATGTATATGTATATTCTGTATAAATATCATATAATATACAATATATATATAGATATCAAAATATTTGTGTGTGTGTGTGAGTGTATGTGCGTATGCATACATACATAAAACATGTATGCATTCATACATACATATATATATA
>NC_068989.1:68072428-68073838 GCF_001194135.2 Octopus bimaculoides | reverse complement strand
ATATATATATGCACAAATGATTTCAATAACGATAAATTTTTAGCTACGATCAAATCAAATATAGGTATTGAATTAATGATGCTTATAGTTAGCAACATTACCATATAAAGCTACAAAAATGACAGATTAGCCTCTTGTGTTCATTCAAACTTATTTCATTGAGACAGGTTTTCAAAAATCCAATTATCTATTATCAATGTATGTACCTGAATATTCCAAAGTTAAAATACAGTGAAAAATATGATAAAAGTTGTCAGATTCAAGCAAGTTTTAAAAAGAGAAAATATGCTTAGTAATAATCTTACTAAATCTAGACTCAAGATACAGTTAATTCTAAAGGAATAACGTTTTGATATTCGCGTATTCAGGGACAATATCAATGCTTATTAGCTCTATTTTATAGAAAGAACTTCAATATGCTTCTCTTGTCAAAATCTTTGATGTTTTACATCTCGCTAGCAAACACGGAATGCGTAAAATATTTGATGTCTGAAATATATCCAATTATGTGTATATTTGTTTGTTTTCTGGGGACATTTCAAGAATCGACACACAATTTGAACAAAACATCAAAAGAAAATAATTCCCTGATTCCCACTGTAAATCCAGTGATTCTTATATCTATTCCATTATATTCCTTATCAAAATTAAATTACTTTAATTTCCGATTATAATCCATTCCCTATTCAAATTTGTGAACAGATGTATTTTTGTCCTTTGAATTGTAGTGAAATAATTCTCTGTCTCATGCATGCGGAATTGGAATAAAGGTTCTTCGCAAGCAAGAAAATTTGGTATCATTTATAATATATAATGATTACTAACGGAGAGGTGTATGTGGAAGATTGTAGGTGTTCAGAAAGAGATTCATAGAAAATCCATATTCTCTTTCAATCAGAAGGTGCGACTTTATTTCGGCGTAAATTAAGTATTGTTTCTCCTGTAATATTTTCTGAAACACAAAACTGGAACAATCCCTCTTTTATAAAAATATGAATTAATCAGATGTCTGCATATTTCATGACTAACGTGTTAAAAAAAAACAACTTAAATGGGATCAATCAATTATTCTGGAAGCGAAAAATAATGTTATTCGATGAATAAGACATCTTTGTCGTTCCGACTACAAAGGAAGGGGACTCTAGACAACTTTAATATGAATATAGATAGATAGATAGATAGATAGATAGATAGATAGATAGATAGATAGATAGATAGATAGATAGAGTAAACAAGAGAGACAGAGAACAAGCAGAAACAAAGAAAATGCCCCTTGTATTTGAATACTATGCAAATATTCTTTTAAAAAAATTTTCTTTTAACTTTTCCAAAATTTAATTGTTTTCCATACTTACAGTTGAAAAAGTCTCAATGACTGAAACCGGTACTGAAATGTTGTTTATAAAATTA
>NC_068989.1:68069541-68072179 GCF_001194135.2 Octopus bimaculoides | reverse complement strand
GTGTGTGTGTGTGTGTGTGTGTGTGTGTGTGTGTGATGGTGGTGAGGTGTTTCTTGTACTTGTTTCAGTCATAAGACTGCAACCATTCTAGAGCACGGCGTTGAAGAATTTCAGTCGAAGGAATCGATCCCAGTACTTATTTTTTAAAGCTTGATACTTATTCAAATTTAAATAAGTATTAGTATTAAGTAGATGTACTATAGGCTACATATTCTGTAAGAAATTAATGGAAATGTATATATTTGTATCTGTTGGTAATATTTCGCAAAGTAAAGTGCATTACGTTAATATATTCCCCTTAATATATTCACTGCTATATATCTTTCCGACGAGCAATGAAATCAATACATATGCAAGAAGGCTTTAGTCGATATTCCATACCCAACTGATCACAGCCTTTAGCGAGAAGATCGAAATGTTTTCCTGTTAAAACAGTGACTTTACAATACTTACAATGTTTATTTTGAACAAAAGAGAATGTAAATATAATCTCAGCACACAGAATATGCAACATGAACAAACATTAGGTAATACCATAACGTAATTCAGTCCTTGATGAATATGAAACAAAAGGCATTGTTTATAAGCGAAATTGCTATAAAAATAAAAGCTAAAAGCCTCCTTCTCTTGTTTCCTCACTCCAGAATCAGTAATGAAATCTAGTGGAGCATAGAAATAGAACGATAACAATATATTAAGAATAATCAGTGATTATACTGATGTTAGTATCAACACTTTGATCTCGTTATAGCATAACTCTAAGAATTATTATTCATCTCCAAATGATTTACTGTTTATGAGCTATTTGGAGCTAATATTTAATACAGCGGCATCAGTAAATCTAAGCGCGAGAAATGATAATCAGTGATATCAAATTCTACGATACAATATGAATAAATTCCACTCATGCGGTTAATATCCATAATTTAATGTTAAGATTTATACACATGAGATATCGTATGAATTATTAGCAAATCGTAGAAGCGAATTGTTTAACATGATATACAATATGTGCATATAGTTTATATCATTCAACGTCAAATTAATCCATGCTGTATAGCATTAACTTTTAATAAAAAAATGTTTAATGCATATATGAAATCATCAACATATTTTTCAAAGAAAGAAGTTAAATTGTTTTTTAGCTGGGTGAAATACACAAATTATATTCCTTGTTAACGTCATTTCACCTTACGTATGTCTATCTCTACATATAATCGAAACTATGCCAGCCTTTTACCCTCAACTAACCATATCTGACATAACTTTTGGTGCTCCTGATATCCTAACAGAAATAGATAAGATCAAGGACAACTCTGCAGCAGGTCTCGATATGTTCCCGGCCACAGTCCTGAAGTTGTGTCGACATCAAATTGCATCCCCTCTTGCTGACTCCTGGAGAAACTCACTTGATGCAAGTTACATTACTGATCATTTTCTTTCCCAGTCTGTCGTTCCGGTCTTCAAAAAGGGAAACAAATCTCTTCCAGTGATCTACCGTCCAATTTCACTTACTTCTCATATCATTAAAGTAGTTGAGACGGTGGTGAGATCGCGAATAACTCACTCCTTCGAAGACAAACCCCAACCAGCATGGTTTCTGTGATGGCAAGGACTGTCTGTCGCAGCTTCTGCACCACTTTGATGACATCTTAAAAGCATTGAGAGAGGGCTGCAACACTGACGTCATATACCTTGATTTCAGTAAGGCATTTGACAGAGTGGACCACAAAAATCCTGTTGAAGAAACTGTCCAACATTGGAGTCCGTGGAAAGCTGCTGCAGTGGATAAAGTGTTTCCTGTCGAACAGAACCTAACATGTTGTGTTTGAGAGAATACGATCCAGCTCAGCCAAAATCAGGAAAGTGCTCAAATATTTACCAAATAAGAATTTTAAATTAGTCATTACTTTCATAATGATACACTGACAATTTAACAAGACAAAATTTATAAATTCACTATAGCTGGCTTTTTATAATCTAACAGCAAGCTTCATAAAACCCCTTTTTTATCTTACATTTATTTTGTTATTTTCTTATCTCTAGTTTTCAACTCTCTTAATTATTCATAAAAGCAATTTCTATTTTTATTTTATTTGTTCTGTGAGCGAAACAAATCCTTACTCAGTAAGGTCTCCTTCGACTATTATTTGTTTTGTGTATCTAAAAATTTCCCATATAATATTCTTTAATAAGATATTACTTACATAAGGGTATGCCGAAGCATTACCTGGAATGCAATTATAGATTTACTATAGTTACATTTTAACAATCTTAACTTTAACTTGTTTATCGTCAATTCAATTCCCTATCTCTTAATTACACTTAATTTATTTATCCTGAGAATTCTTTATATCTGTATCCTATATGCCATGTGGACGAAACATATGTTGACCTTCTCTGACTACTAAGTTTATTTTGATGCTGTTTCCTTTAATACTTTAAGGGTCAAATTTAAGTTTAAATGATAACGGATTTTATCGCCAAATCGCATTTCGCAACATTCTCTGCTATCCTTTGCACTGAACTCACGTATCCCCCACCTAAATTATAACTACAATAACACTATCAAAAACTGAGCTCTTCAGTTCACTTCAGAGACTTGTAATGGTAACATTATATATATATATATATATAT
>NC_068989.1:68066859-68069333 GCF_001194135.2 Octopus bimaculoides | reverse complement strand
TATATATATGTATGTATATGTATATATATATGCACACAGAAAGAAATCAAAATTATATTTAAACAAATTATTACGTTTTTAATGTGAAATGTCCTTATTGAAACCGTTTAGTCAGTTTTGTTTTCACAATCTTTGTAATGAAATTTAAAATTGTATTACATCTTCACAATCGATAAAAGTTGATAATGCGAAGAAGGAGTTCTCAACCCACATAAGCCTGAAGATTGAATAAAGAAACAGAGACCTGTTCCATTAAAGCAATGTTATATACGCAAAATCAAAAAAACTCAGAACAGAATAGTTTTTTTCTATTATTTGAGAAAAGTACTTATTTTCTGATTTCCCCGAGATATTTAACAGAATATAACTTCTAGGTTTTAAACGTGTTAAATATTGATTGTACTACATGTTGAAAAAACAAATATCTACAAAATGTTCAAAGCCATTAGATTTGTGAATGATATACATTCATGAGCTTTGTCAAAATTCAAAGGCAACAAATTAGTATGGTATTTTAAAAACCGTACTTTACTATCACAAGTATTGTACAGTGATATTCTATAGATGGCAAAGTATATATTTTAAAGCTCTACATAGCATGTGTATAGTTCCAGACACCTGTCTCTTAGTTTATAAAAGTTGGATGAATCATTCCATGTCTTTTATTTAAATTTATTATTTACTGTTCAAAAAGCCTTCGTTGTATGACATATAAAAACAAGAAAACTATGTTATATGTTACTACGTATTGTACTACTACTACTACTACTACTACTACTACTACTACTACTACTACTACTACTACTACTACTACAGATAATAGTAGTAGTTGTTGGTGTTGTTGCTGTTGTAAAGAACATTAGTAAAGAACGATATTTTGTTACACATTCCTGACAAATGCTATCTTAATATCTTCATAAAGTTTTTATTTTGGCCGATATTCAACATTCTTGGTTAAAATAAAGTTTTGATCCTTTCATTTAAGTTAATTATGACTTCATTGGAGTGAATTACTACTCCAATGAAGGGTTTTACGCTTAATGACGGAATCTTGTCCCTCCCTTACGACTTACGAGCTTTGTTTTATAGCTTTTCACCAAACACAGACCATCCTCTGTTTCTTTAAACGTTTGGCTTTATTTTATACTTCTTATTTTGTTTTGGTTGAATATGATGAAAATATGAGGTCAGGCGTTATCAAACACATCAGCCAACACATATATAGTAAAAATTTGGTTCAACTTTTGGCCCAAGGATAGCAGGAGGGACTACGTCCATTAAATCGCCCCCAATGTTCAATTGAAACTTATGTTGTGAACCCGAAAGGATGAAATTCAAAGTCAACCCCGGCGGAATCCGAAATCACGAAGTACAGACAGACGAAATACCAGTTCGCCGCTTTATATAGTGTAAGTTTTGATTTCAGTCTTTGGTATACGGCGGACAATTTCAGGGGAGGTGGTAAATCTATTACATTTACCACCTCCCCTTTGGTCATTACATAATAGTGTGTGGTGTGGGTACTGGGAGGTGTTGGGCAGACGATGTGTGTGTTCGAGTGAGTGTGTATGGGTGTCTGTGTAATTGTGTGTGATCTGAGTACTCAGTTCAACAGTGTGTATGGTGTTCATATAATGGTGGGTGTAGTGAGGGTACTGGGGTAGACGGTATACAGGTGTGAGAGAGCAGAGGAGTGGTGGTTGAAGGTAGAAGGTATGTGGGAATATGTGTGTGTTTGTGTTAGTTGAAAACAGGTGGTGAATTAAGGCTATAAAGCCGTACATACATATATACATACACACATACATGCATACAAACAAACATACATACATACATACATACATACATACATACATACTTACATACATATTTACCTGCATATATACATACATACGTATATAAAGAAAACATCACAAAAGCACACACACATACACTAACACAAACATACAAAGAGATACCACCACAAACATTTACACACACTTAACTGCAGCCCTGCTGGAGCACCACCTTAAAGGAGCTTAATCGAAGAAGTCGACTCCAGGAATATTCTTTCTAAGCCTAGTGTTTGTTCTCTCGACCTATTTTGACAAACTACTAAGTTGCGGGGACATAAACACACCATCATCGGACACAAAGTCACACACACACACATAAATGTATGTACATTGTTGAGTACAGATTTAATGACACACACACAAACACACACATATATATATATATATATATATACATATATACGACGGGCTTCTTTCAGTTTCCGTCTACCAAATCCACTCACAAGGCTTTGGTCGGCCCGAGGCTATAGTAGAAGACACTTGACAAAGGTGCCACGCAGTGGGACTGAACCCGGAACCATGTGGTTGGTAAGCAAGCTACTTGCCACACAGCCACTCCTGCGCCTATATATATATATATATATACATATATATGTACATATATATATATATACATATATATATATATATATATATATA
>NC_068989.1:68065165-68066263 GCF_001194135.2 Octopus bimaculoides | reverse complement strand
TGTGTGTGTGTGTGTGTGTGTGTGTGTGTGTGTGTGTGTGTGTGTATAATACACATGCAAAACATTACTACAGGTCGTATATATCGTAATGCATGCATGCATAAATACATGTTGCATTTTTATTTGTTTGTTTTTTTCCGAAGACATTTATATATACACTTAAATAAAAACATTTGTAAACTGATGCTCTTATATCAGTTGCATACTGTGTATCTATACGATATTGCATCCTTCTGCCCATTGATTGAATATATATATATATATATTCAGTTGAATTCATATAATCATGTAATGGAAAGTATGAGAAGTCGTTGCTACTGCTACGGTCTAGCTACAGTCTAAGCATAGCTATCATGAATTGTTTCAGTTAACTCCATCTTACCACCGATGTATTGTAAGCAATGTAATTTTAGGTTATGATATACTGCACTTTGCTTCTTATAAAGTGTTATAATGCAAGACAATACACCCCAAAAAAAAATCCCAGCTTTTTGCAATTAGCTTCCAATTCATATATTTGATTCAATATTTCAAGGAAACAGTTGAATATATTATGCACACATTTTCAGGTTTTCATTACTAAAAGTTCCACGCAAACTATGTACACTATATTTTTGACCGAAATTATAAAAATATGAACACTTATTTAGCATAAACGATGCAATGTAGGTATTACTTATACATTAAATCTCCCTGTCTATAATTCTTATACAAACACACACATGTACAAATACATACACCCTTGACAGGCATGGTGTTATAGTTATTTTCTGAGCGATATATATATATATATATATATATATATATATATATTAAAGAATTAAAAAGCATACCTATAAAAATTATGGTGTTCAGATGCTCATATACCATGGTTTAGGGAGTTGGCCTGAGGGCCTCAACCTTCTTCAGTATGAGTCACTGGGAAATAAATTACAAATCCACCTCGTTATAAATCCATTAGAGCTCTGGCATATTCTGCGCCAAAACCAGCAACTCATGGTGCAAAATATTTATGAGCAAAAAACATTCGAATGTTTACATTCGAAATAAGATGTTACTATTGTTAATACTATCTATAGCAAATATTTGAATTTAATG
>NC_068989.1:68061361-68064086 GCF_001194135.2 Octopus bimaculoides | reverse complement strand
TATATATATATATATATATATATATGACGGGATTTTCTCTCAGACAAAAACCACAGCATTATATCTGTCAAAGGTGTATATGCATTAAGTATGACACAAAGGTGACATTTCAAATTTAATGGGTTTCCGCATTGCCTACTGGCGTGTTTTCTCTCGAATCGGAATTATTCTCTGTTCGTTTTATATTGGAGATGACAGATTCCTTCTAGGCATGTGACAACAGGATACACGTCATTGACAAGCCCCAAGAAAGGTGATGCGCAGTTGTTCGTGTGAATCACCACCTGTAGTGTGTCCATGAAGAGATTTTCTATCAGACCGTAATCACAGCACCATACCTGTCAGTGGAGTACATACGTTGTAAATGATTTACTGATGGCAAATACATACGTGCGTGTGTGTGTGTGTGTGTGTGTGTGTGTGTGTGTGTGTGTGTGTGTGTGTGTGTGTGTGTGTGCGCGTGTGCGTGCGTGTGTATTTACGTAAGTATATATGTGCATTCATGCAAGTGTACGTTTGTGCGAGTGTACATATGTATGCAAATATATTAGTACACATCATTTCTGTTCGTATGCCTGTCTACGTAAATACAAGCGTTTAATTTCTCAAATAAGTGATTCTACACTGAAACAAATAAATTACATAAATTGGAGATAAAGTAATTAACACGTTTGATCTTCTACGTAATTCGATTCTTGATTCAAGCCCTTTTGACAAATAATATGCCCCGTTTAGGAAAGGTTTCAATACGACAAAATAATCAATATATTTCCCTACAATATAGTTACTGTTATTGTAATAGGTAGTTACTATTTTACTTACACTGCTAATGTCAAAAACATGAAAATCACTTATCCTCATACTGCCTTTCCATATCTTTCAGGATGTTTGATTACATAGGAACATATATTCGATGTGATTTGTTATATAGGAATAATGTCCAGTATTTGAATTGATGTCAGCCAGACCTTTCTTCTTTCTTCTTTCCGACAAAGAGTTGTGCTTGAAAAGTCACACACCCTCTCTTTTTACCATCTTAAACTGAGTGTCAACCTAATAATTCACAGTGTACGTCCTATTGGCTTTTGTTGCTTCCTTTTGCTTTTCGGTTTGCCAACATACATAATGTGATTGGACAAGTATAGACGCAGTCGTATGCCTTTGATAAGCTTTAGAACACTAGAGAAATATACAGAATTATCTAATTAAACACCATTTAATGAAAGCGAAGTTGTTTCTTTTTAATCAATTTATACTTGAATGTTTATTTGCAATATCTTTCGGAAACAAAAATGTTACAATCATATTAATCAAACAATTCCGTGTCTTGAACACAATGTCGGAAATGTTTGAACATCCGATAAGAGAAGTGAATGGATTTAAAGAATAAAGCGTTAATGGTAGTCTCTAAACAACATGAAAATTTGCAGGGAAATTAACAAAAGTTGTCAGTGACATTTCGGCAGAAAACTGGAATCTTCTATTGAAATTGCTGTGCAAAATTGTGCAAACTAAATTAAAACAAACTTAAATACAGGGTCAATTAATTTTAAAGTCGTAATTTAGTTTTTCAAAATAAACATTATTAATGTCTGCCATAGCATAAAACTGACAACGTAATTTTATTCTTGTTCTCAAGACCTTTCAGTAGTTTGTGGCTATTTTATTATAGCTTGCTATTGCTAATGAATTGGTTTTCCTATAGACAGAATGACAACAAATGTGGGTTGTTTGAATAGATTATATTGCTAGTTTATTGTCTTTATTAACAGTGTTAACATTTAATTGGATTGTATATCACTATTATTTCGTTTAAGCTTGTTTATCGAACTGACGTACCTGTGTAAGAGACCTACAAGTATGTTTATAAAAGGAACAATTATTGGGTTGAAATTACAGTCCTTACTTCCGCCGTTGCTGCTGCTGCTGTTCGTCTTGTTGTTTAGCCCCAGGTTAGCTCAAATGAAGCTAACATATGCTAAGAGCTATTCTATCAGACACTATCCTACCTTTCTTCTTGCTTTTCCGACATAACGTACATTATCCAATGTCCCCTTGATTCAGGTAGCTATTCCTAGTGTGTGTAGCAACTATGTCGGTATTCGCCTGTTTAATAACTATAATGAATCTACAATTATACGCCACAAACTATAATTATATGCCACAAACTATAATTATACGCCAGAAACATCTATTAGAACCCAATATATATAAACAAAAGCAACCACACCTATAAATACATACTATTGAATTTATTAGATAAACTTGGAAACATAACCACCAATAAAATATATGTATATCTATATACGATGGACCCTCCTATCGAAGACAACGGATGAACGTTCAGCTTTTGCCAGACGACGAGCACAGAGGATTTGTTTATAGTGACCAAATGTTCGTGCCACACATTAGCTCGCTCTCTGCATCAAACTGACGTTGTCTGCACGGTGTAACACGTGTCACGTGTCGAAGTGATTACAGAGCAACGTAAGATGAAGTGTTTTTCTCAAGTACGCAACGCATCACCTGGTCTAGGAATTGAAATCACAATCTAACGATCGTGAGTGCAACACAATAGCCAAAAAAGCCGTATGTATACACACACACACACACACATACACACACACACACACACACACACATACACGCACACACATACACACACACACACACACTCTCTCTCTCTCTCTCTCACACACACACACACACACTCTCTCTCTCTCTC
>NC_068989.1:68052444-68057444 GCF_001194135.2 Octopus bimaculoides | reverse complement strand
TGCATATTTTTACTGTTACACTTACAGTTCCACTATAAAGTACGTGTTAGACGATCTGCTCCTTTGCTTAAAAGTCCTAGCGTTTCCAGATTGACAATTAGATATTTAGACTTGTGCATCAGTGTGTATGCATGTGTATGTATGAATATATTTATGTATGCATCTATATATGGATGTATAGATATTTGTATGTAGTTATTTATGTATGTATGTATATATACATAGATATGTGTATGCATGGAGTGAGGGATTGAATGAAAATACTCAGGTATTTGCAGCATACGAAATACAAATTTTAGAGTCGGTACTGCAATACTTAATATTGGAAAATAAGATATTTTAATCACTTATAATGCCATACTGGTATTGACGGGGTAAAGCATTTCATAATAATCACTTCTTGTTTTAAAAATGATAGGGGAGACAAACTCGCATTTTATATTGATGAAATGTAGAACGTGGGCGACGCGTTAGAGTCTGTTTAATCATGCCTGTACGTAGTAATTCTGGGCATGCTTCATTATTATGTAAGTTAATTCAGCATAAACTTTAACACCACTGCCATTCAAAGATAACCCAGGGGAAATATAGATTGTTGGGAATGAACACTGAGCAGCGTTTTTACTTAACAGAAGACACTGAAAAGTACAATGTGTAGGAATACAAATGGATAAGTTTGGTACTAACCTAATATAGTGTATATGTTATTTTCCTCTTACAGTTAACCGGATTCATCCTCTAAGGAACTTGTTTGTAACAGAGTTTCATTGTTTGATTGCAGTTAACAACTGTGAAGATTTACATCTTGAACTTCAAATAAAGTTTTGTATGTATTTACTGCTCAGCTTATAGAGAGAATTTCAAGTCTGGCATTTAACCCAAATGTAGATGTGGCGCATTTTGTATGCAAGCGGGATTTTTATGCTTGAACGAGTCAAATTAGTAGTATTGTCACAGTATCAAACAGAGTGCGTCACCGTATTCCATATTTGCTTATGAGCTCAACTTTGCTTTTAATGTTTTGACTAGCTTAAAAGCTGCGCTCTGTGCAGACCTTTAAGCTAGCTTCTACGGAGGGCTAATTGGGCCTGCGGCCCAAAACTGAAGAAAGCTTATAGCATGACTCTGACACAGAGGTTAAGGACGGATGAGAATTAAAGATGTACTGCAATCATTCAACTGTTTCAGTCCCAAGTTGAATTCCAACTGTTAGCCAATTTGTCCCAAAGTTCTTACCTCGATGTAAAATTAACGAAGCGAATGCCCACGCCCCTTGATTTCTGATGTCATATTACAAATGCCAATTAAAGTGGTGTGAATCAGCCAAGATTTACCTGCTAGAAATAGCAACCCAAATGCTTTTCAATCAGATCCCAATGCTGAGTGTTCAAGAATGAAATGAAGGACAGATTTTCAATCCCGCGATCATCTTTGATTCCAAAAGGGTATAATATATCTATGTAGAGCAAATGTAAACTGAGATACAGGGGTCCCAGAGGGACAGACAGAATTTCGCTTTTATTAATATAGATAATAAACAACAATCTAGTGTGGTGGATTGGTGGAGTTATGAGAAAGGGAACTTAACACAGAGTTTGCACGAGTAGTGAGGAGAAATACTTGTATGATACAAGCTGACTAGGCGGAGAAAAACTAAAAAATTCTTAATTTTATAAATGAGGAAACAGTTCTACTCATCATTATAAGTTTAGTAGCTAGATTTTATTTTAATGATTGAATAAATAATTACACTAGTCAACAAGTATTTGTCATCAAGCATATGTCGAGGTGTATTTAGCGTAGATTTTAATGCTGATTTCAAATATACAATTAGGTTTTTGACATCACGTACAGATTTCAAGATAAGAACGTTTTTTTTTTTATTTTAGCTCATACATTATATAGTAATTCCAATTAATGACGTGTATGCATGTATTTCATTTGCATCATGGAAACATACCTATAAAGTAAACTACATTATTCTTATTCATTGCTACATAGTTCAGATGCAATATTTTATCATCTTAAACTAACCAATCAAGTTTTGTCTGATGAACTAGGTATTTCAACATCTCAAATTGTCCAGCCATAATTGGTCTGGTGAAATATCTCATCATATCAAACTCAATTTAAGTATAACCGTTTGTATCTATTTCTCTACTTGTTTTACAGTGTTAACAATGCCACAACTGTATAGAAATCATCTTATGTGAAAGCTCAAGAACGTATAACACTAAAGATCAAGAAGATTTATAAGCTGTACTTTGACTGTTCTCTTGGAGATCAGGACAAGTTATGGGCACCACATTTTATTTGCTCAGCTTGCTGAAATGGCTTACGTGACTGGTTAAGTAATAATAAGAAGTCGATGCCTTTTGCCATTCCAATGACATGGAGGGAGCTGAAAGACCATTTTAATGACTACTATTTTTGCAAAGTAAATGTTAAAGGATTTTCTATGAAGAATAACCACAAAACTGTGTCCCAGTTTGGGTTCTGCAATGAGACCTGTGCCTCACAATGGAAGCCTGCCAATTCCAGTTTCGCCAGATGATGGTATTGAAACATCAGATGATGATGCTGAGTGTCACGATAGTGCTGATGAAGAAGATTACATGACTGATGACGATAGTTTTGAACCTCAGAAATTTTCCCAAGCTGAACTGAATGACCTTATCAGAGACTTATCCCTCTCAAAAGATAAAGCAGAACTGTTGACGTCAAGACTGAAGGAGAAGTATCTTCTAGAGCACGGTGTTCGTATAACTTTTTTTCGGCAGAGAAATGTGTTTCAACAAACGTGTTTTTCTGCTGAAGGCCCACTTTACTTTTGCAGTAACATCGATGAACTTTTCACATGTTTATCACAAAATCATGATCCTACAGAGTGGTGTTTGTTTATTGACTCTTCAAAACGAAGTTTAAAAGCTGTATTTTTCTCCATAATGGTAATTTGAAGCCCTCCGTTCCTATTGCACACTCCGTTCATCTTCATGAATCATATGAAAATATGGAAGTTTTATGTCATGCCATTGCCTATGAAAGATACTCATGGAAAATATGTGGAGATTTGAGAGGCATTGGAATGTTAATGGAAATGCTGCCAGGTTTCACAAAATATTGCTGTTTCTTGTGCCTATGGGGTAGTCGGGCAACTGACAAACATTACATAGACGGGGACATATAAGTTATCCATGATACTTAAAGGATTGTTTCCTGCCATTATAGCCGAATCAAAGGTATATTTGGTTAGATAGGAAGTGAGTCCTGAAGAATAGAGTTAATATTCTGTTTGTAAGCGATTGAAGAAGTGAGAAACAGAGACGAGCAGATCGGAAGGTACAAAAAGATTAATAAGAAAATGTAATTGTGTAATACCGGTTGATCTGTTCAGACAATGCGTGGTACTAAGAGATTCAATTTGTATACACACAGATAGGCACACACACACACATATATGCATGCACACAGACAAACACACACACATATATATACATGCATGCACACATACCTTAACGCATAGATACATACTTCTCACATACATATACTCACACATAGACATACATACATACATACACGAAGGTATACAATACACATACACATATACATGCACACATATACATGCACACATATAAATGTGTGTTGTGTGTGTTGTGTGTTTGTGTGTGTGTGTGTGTGTGTATGTGTGTGTATGTGCGCGCGCGCGCATGTGTGTCTGTCTGTGTGTGTGAGACAATGAAATTAATAGCAAATTCACATTAGACATCTGTTCAGCAATTCTGTTTTTCTGTTAAAAGTTACCGTCTGATTATTTGAAAGATGCATTTAATACATCATTAGAATACATTTATAATTTACTCAGTTGTAGTACATCAATCGCTGCTATTTTCCAGCCTTGAATTGAATCTCCCAACCCCAACCCCCGAGGTATATACATATGCAAATATATGTGTGTTTACGTATATTTGCGTTAGAGAGATGAGAGAAAGCGGGAGATGGAGGAGCAACTTAATATATACAGCTATACATATTTGTTTGGATGTACGTATGTGTATATTTGTACGCATATATATATAGATATATATACACACACACATATACATATTACACATATATATACACATATGTATACACATATATATGTATATGCGCGCGTGTGTGTGTGTGTGTGTGTGTGTGTGTGTGTGAAAATGTGTCCGCGTTTGTGTTTTTGTATGCGTGTATGAGTATGTACTGTTATATGATCTGAAATTTGAATAGACCATGATGAACTGTTGATTAAAATATCTTATGTTTACCTGTTTACAAATCTGATAAAGTTTTGAAGGATATCATGAATAATCTTACGTTAAAGATGACGTCCATTCTGTCTCTTATCAAAATGGACATCAACTCATGTCAACAAATATTCGACAATAGCTGACTCTCCTGTCGCCAGATGACAGGGTGGGTTTTGATATTATTTACGGGAGAGAGAGAGAGAGATGTTTGATGTTCTCCGGCGTGTTGGAGTTGTAACTAATGCTGTTACTATTATTTCTACCATTGACCATACTACAAGCTAACTGCTCCCAGTGATATGTTGTACTCTAGTATTTCTGTCTAAGCTGACATCTCACAACTACATATTGCGTTTCAATAGATTCGTGCATGTTTACCTCTCCTAACAAGATGTTAAGGTTTTGTACCTCTACACAAGAGTTAGCTTGCTTTCTCAAATCGCTCTACAAAGCTGACAGCTAACCACTATTCAGTACGGTTACCAGTACTTCTTAGTATTCCATTATGGCGCCTTGATCCATATACAGGCTATCGATGAGCGGATGTTTCACGTATCATATTTGCCTCTTGTTACACCTTTGACTCGGACTTGCAGTGCGGGTTGATTGTTCCGTAGGAACTGCGCCATTCAATAAAGGAAATATTACCTCTCACATTACTCGGAGCTTCTTTCAATTAACATTTCGGGAATTTGCTGATTCTGATTCGGAGGTGGTGGT
>NC_068989.1:68047763-68052049 GCF_001194135.2 Octopus bimaculoides | reverse complement strand
GGCGGAGGTGGCGGAGGCGGCGGAGGCGGCGGAGGCGGCGGAGGCGGCGGAGAATCTAAACGTTTATTGTAATTTTCTTATTTAGTTATCTTTATCAATATCTAACACATTAGAGAGCTTTTAAGTAGTTGCTTGACATCTTAAGTTTAGCAGCAAACTCCAGAAAACCACATCTAGCATAATTAAAAGGAAAAGACCCACTGGACAGCGTGGTTATAGACATAAAATAAAATAAATGATTATCATGGTTTGTATATCTGATCATAAGCCTACTTTATTCGAGCTCACTTCGTACTAAAAAGAAAGAATTTTTCCTTTTTAAATGGTCATGTGACGGAATCAATCGCATGGATTGCTAGTACCTAATTGATCGGCTTCGGTTAAATTAATGCCAAAAGTAATGTCGGCTTTATTTGAAACCAAAACCAAAATTGGAAAATGAAAAGAAAGATGGGATTGAGATTGATAGAAACAGGAATAAGAAAAAACTAAACAGCATAAAGCATTTAGCCTGGTTAGTAACTAAATTCAGTCAAAGCCATTTATATAATTACGTTTTAATAGAATTATTCTTTTATTCTCAAGTCTATCCGTTTTCTATTTATCGGTGACACAGAGTCAAAAGTAAATGTATTAACAGCAATATAACAAATATAACATTTGTGGAGAATTATATAAACTTGGAGATGTACACTCAGAAGTTATAATAAGTTCGTTAAGAGACTCAGTAATATAATAAAACAGACATGACTATTGCTTAGTATCGCTGAAGATTACAATTTACACGACTAAATCAAATACAAAACATGATATTTTAAGGTTAATACAAGATTCTAAACCATTAACGAATTCAGTTGACACCTGGTCGTTTGGAACTCATTTTACCACTAACAGAAATAAAATCGGTTGATTAGGTTAAAGACACAGAAGACAATGCTTGAGAGAAGAAACATTATTCGTATTTCTAATTTAACCCACGCTTCCTTGAAAACTGTAAAATCGAACTAAAAGTCCATTTAGTAGGTTATATTGCATGGAACTTATATATGACAGCAAATGATTGTTATTTAAAGAATATGGTATTTAGAAATAAAAGCTATTAAAAATACAATGACACGCTATTGCATCAACAGCTTTTAAGTTTGTTACTGAAAACATACAACGATTAAATGTGTCGACTTTGTGAAAAATATTTATTTGCTTCTTAATATTATGACCTCAAACTAAATGAATCGCTTAATTAATGAGAAAATGTTAAAAGGAAAACAAAAGTTATATAAAGTATAAAATATAAAATATCTTTATGATTCTACTTTGTCCTGATTTCGAATCGAGTTTTTATTCTTTGTTCTTTGTTTGGTTATTTGTTTTGACAAATTGCATAAATTAATACTCAATCATTGTTATAAGCTTTGTCATAAAAATTTAGTAAAACCTGGTTGGCAAAATATGAATAACACACTTAATTGTACATCTCACATTTAACAGTAAATGCATACTATATGAGTATGTGCACACATGTCGCTGCATGTATGTTTGTGTTTGCATATATATATATACACATTTACAGATGCATAAACCATTTATATAAAATAAAATCAATTCAATTTTGCTTTATATAAAGGTTGTTTTCCTCACCTCCAATTTAAAATGTGTAACTCATTACGACATGCACACATCAATTATATTGATCATTAAGCAGAGGAACCCATAGGAAAAATGTAGAGCATGCATTTGCATATGGAAGCATAAGTAGAATTGAAGACATAATGATGCACTAAAGGTTTATGAAATTTATATGTGAGTCGTACAAGGGGGAGAAGTCGAAAATTATAATACGCATAATACCATTCTGCAGAATCGATTTTTCAGAATTCTTAACGAATTTTCAAACAAAGAACACATTTTTACTCTGCCAATAGTTATTATTGGGAAATAGTTTTGCAGTTTTTTGATACGCACACGCACACACACACACATGTATGTATGAATATGTATATGTATATATATATATATATATATATATATATATATATATAAAGAGAGAGAGAAAGAGAAACAGACAGACAGAACCGTATTAAACAGCCGACAATTTGTTTTTGAGTAATAAAATTAAATATAATTAGGATGGATTTTCAAGTTTAGGGAAGTTTTAATATATATCCGCATGTTGCTTTTTTTAGCTTATAAAAGAGATAACCGATGTGGACAAAGCTGCCTATCCAGTGCCGTTACCACAGCCGTTTAGCGTACACACTATCCACTATATATTGTGATCTCTCACATACGACATTATGTAAGTCGTTATTCTTCAAATTATAATTTTTAACCCTAGTTTGTTTTTATCTCACATGTAATTTATGAATCCTGACCAGAATGAAACTCTTGTGAATCATACAATTGTTTATAATGATTGTGGCTTCGAAGTTTTGGATTGCAAACCATCATCTGACTGCGATTTACTTTTGTTTCCTTGCTCTGTATAGTTTTTGGAATTATGTTCCTTTGGTAGGTGGAGTAATGTGAACGAGAATTAGAGGTGGTATTAACAAACGGGAGAAATTGTTAAGAAGTGGAAGTAATGGAGAGGAATAGGGAGAAAATATGAGCTTGCTGGGCATCAGTTTATGATGATTGGTAAGTAATAAATATGTACTCTACTAAAATCTATTCAGTGGTCGTTCAGTGAAATGATGAATTGTTTTTATAAAACTTCACATAAAAAGAAGAAAAGATAGATAGATAGATAGATAGATAGATAGATAGATAGATAGATAGATAGACAGACAGACTGATAGACAGATAGATAGATATACAAACATATATAACTATACAAGCATATATGTAATAAATATTACGTAACAACTATTGACGATGATTTCTCATACTACTATATTATGGAGAAAAGCTCTAAGTTTAAAGTGAGCAAGATTCATGTTCACTGAGCTAATCACCCTGACATTTTACTAAGAAGCAGGTACGATTATCATTCCTTCGTATCACACATCCACAAGAAGAGAGCTATAATATACTTAATCGAATTTGTTCAATGTAAATATTTTCCGTTTTGTGTGTTAAGTATGTATCGAGCATCTTAAATATATTATCTAAAACGTATTCATAAATTAACTAAATAACATGATAGAATCCTATTAGTGTTCGCTTTAATTTACGTACACTTTTAAGCTAAAATTATTGAGTAATAAACTGCGGACGTTACATTTTATGCGAATAGCAAAAATCGTTATATTTAATACAGTTACAAATACATTATTAAATTAAAAAATAAAATAACATTGAAGCAGAAATGTAGCCTCAAGTTCAGACAATGTTTCAATTACGCTGTAGCAAATTCTCTCGAATTTTAGACAAGCAGCAATGTTGGTAATGCTTATTGAACCTAGCGAGTATTATAATGCAGAGAAACTATTTCAATGAGAATGAAGAGGGTCATAAAAGGTGCAATACCCGATTTAATTTCTTTTTCTTCTCTTCAGCAGAATTCACATTTGTAGGAATAAATTTAATCAATATAGCTGACGCATGAAATTAATGGCTGCTGGTTAATTATCTACAGAAACAGCTGTAAATTGACCCATAGTCTGCCGTGAACTACACCTTATAAGCATACAGCAGTTAGAGAATTTTAGTTTATGAAACTGCAATTAAATTACAGATATCCGGTCGATAATGTTATTGCACACACACACTGTATGTCATAAAAAAGTATGTGGTCACATATTCAAATAATCTATTTGTAGATATTCTACCTTTTAATCAAACGAAAAATCAACATTGATTCTCACTTCAGACTAAATGCCTTCTTATTTTCTCCCCATTAATTTTCGACTTTGGCTAATCGATCTCAATTTTTGTCAATTCCATCCAAATATTCCCTTCAATTTATTAGTTGTCGCTTACTTTTTATTTGTTAAGGTCCTTGAAATCTAGTTTGTCAGCTTATCTCTTCAATTTTGTCAAGTCATCTTCTAAACGTGTCGATCCCTCTAAGTCTATTTCAACGACGTTACATTAATCACAATTATAAATAGTCTTGTTTGTCTTCTGATACATTTACTTATTTAAATATGTTTCCACGTTATATCTAGCAGAATGCATTCGCAAACGTATTGATTAATTTTTATATTGCATTTTATAGTATTTTACTATGTTCAATGTTTCTGAATAATAGAAAATCCTGGAGAGACGCATTGATTGTAACCACTTTTAAGAATTCGGAAACATCTGCTTCGTATATATATATATATATATATATATATATATAT
>NC_068989.1:68042255-68044253 GCF_001194135.2 Octopus bimaculoides | reverse complement strand
GTGTGTGTGTGTGTGTGTGTGTGTGTGTGTGTGTGTGTGTGTGTGTGTGTGTGTGTGTGTGTGTGTGTGTGCTAATAACGAACAGACCAATGCGTACTGTGCATCGCATTGGTGGATAAATATTGTATATTTGAGGTTCAATAAGGCAACCAATGGTTGTGTAGAGATTTTCTTAACTGTACAAATAAGTCACATAGAATTATTATTGTTGTTGTTGTTGTTGTTGTTGTCATCATCGTCATCATCGTCATCATCATCATCATCATCATCATCATCATCATCATCATCATCATCATTATTATTATTATTAGTAGTAGTAGTAGTAGTCTTATTTTTCTCAGGTGCTTTTGCCGCACTACCGAGCGCAGCTCTGTGTGTTTGGGATATGTGCTGTGGTTTGTTGTGTTGCTCTTATTTTTGCTTCATTGGAAGTGTTTTACGTAGGATGTGTGCGGTGCCTAGTAGTGCTGTTTTCTGTTTGTTATATGTACTTGTTAGTCCTGCTACTTTTGTTATGTATTTGTATGAATAGTTTTTATCATACCTGATGCGCCAACTATCATAGGAATTGTTTCTGTTTTTAAATCCGCAGTCGAGTTACCTCTATTTCCATTATAATAATAATAATAATAATAATAATAATTATTATTATTATTATTATTATTATCATTATTATTATTGTTGTTGTTATTATTATTATTATTATTTCTACTATATGTAAATTGAAATGTTGAGGAAGAGGATTAATTGATTAAATTGCCTCCAGTGTTTGATAAAATGTAAAGAAATCCTCATTAGATTTGAAGTCAGAACGTGCAACAGCACATTTAACTAGCAAGCTATTATCACATACTGTTGAGATTTTATATAATTATGTAGATTGTAGAAAGGCTTTCTGATGTATGTTATAGTTCTCAGATATAGCCGTTTGATTACCTGAAATAGCCATAGAATTTGAACCCATTTCATCTAACTTTGTGCATTTATAAAGTGTTATTAGAATATTAAATGGAAAGTAAAAATGAGTGAATTCAATATTAATCAGGTGAATATATTGGTTCATTTGTTTAAATGTGCAGGCTAGTCTTCTATTTGAGTATGTGAGCTTGTGCTGGATATTAATAGTGTATATTTGTATATTACTGAATAAGTATAAATTAAAGTGTGTATATTGTTTTCAAGAGCTACTCGAATTGTAAGCAAATAAAAGCCTATGCTCACTGCTTTCGTTTTCGAACTGTCGGTATACTTTACAGGAATTATAGTGTTTCAGCTTTGATTTTGTGGTTTCTGCAGCATAGGTTCGAGAGCGAGTAAATAAAGAAACGATGACAATAAATTCTTGATAAACTGAACTAATTATTCGAAACCATTCAGACTGGCAGCCATTTTATTTTACGATACAGTAGATTCCACTGTATATTGAAGCAATTAATTCTCTGAAATAAGGATCGATTCTGGCTACACTAAAAATGAATACGTGGACAATGGGTTTTAGAAAGATTAGATAGATTATCGCTTGGTAAAGAATATAAATACAAGCAACTAAATATAGGTAACTTTGGTAAAGGTTGTAATTAAATATGCATTCTGGTTTTCTCTTTTTGTTTGTCAGCTTTGGGGTTAGATCTATGGCTAAAGTTATCCGGTATAGAAACATTTAGAAACCATCTGTCCTTAAGGTGCATTGTGCAATGTGCCCCTCCTTTTGGGAAGCAGCAGGGTAGGATCTAACGGAATTCTTCCTGCTGTTTCTAATAAGTAGCGAGTACTTATAGAACTCTTGAACAAATCAATCTTACAAATCAATCCCAGTACTTATGTTTTTAAGTCTCGTACTTATGTTATTGGTTTCTTTTGCGGAACCGCTAAGATACGGGGATATAAACATACTAATACGTGACAAGCGGTGGTGAGAGACAAACGCATACACACACACGCGCACACTCACGCGCACACTCACGCATATATATATATATATATATATATATATATATA
>NC_068989.1:68039950-68041977 GCF_001194135.2 Octopus bimaculoides | reverse complement strand
ATATATATATATATATATATATATATAACGAGCTTCTTTCAGCTTCCCTCTACCAGAACCACTCATAAGCCTTAGGTCGAATCGAGGCTATTAGTAGAAGACACTTTTCCAAGGTGCGATTCAATGGGACTGAACCCGAATCTTGTGATCAGGAAGCAAACTTCTTACCACACAGCCATCCACAGATAGACAGACACACACACGCACACAGACGTACATATATATATATATTTATTCATACAAATACACATGTATAAATAGTGTAGCTAATTTGGAACTATACACATGGATCCTAAAAAACACGATATTGAAATCCTTTGAAATGCAGTTTCTCTCTCCATATTTACTATTAAAAAGTGATAGCCCTTCTGTTTGATTAATATCGAAATGTCTACTATTACTTATATACCAAGGATAATAAAAAAAACATTTATGAGAAGTATTTATGTCACACAGTTATATATTAATAAATTCTAGTCAGATTAAAAGAAGCCTTTTTTTCTTAGCTTGTCCAGCACCAAAACGAAACTTATTGATTTATTTATAACTATATTTATGTAGCAATATAGAATTAACATAAAATTAAATGTCTGTACATATTACATTAATTTCTCTTGATTAAAAACTTGTACAAACTAGCTAGCTTAAAATATAGCGTAGCTAGCATTAGTACTAAGACTCTTTTCATCTTTTATTCTTTTATCTATAAGATTGAGGTCATACTGGAGCACCGCCTTGAAGACATTAATCGATTAAATCACCCCTTCTACCATTTTGTTCTATCCATATATTTCTTTATTTCCTTATTTATTTAATTATTTATTTTTGAAGTCTGATACTTATTCTATTAGTTTTGTTTGCCGAAACGCTAGCTTACAAGGACATAAACAAACAACCACCGGTTTACAAAGTGGTTAGAGAGAAATACAAATATGCACACACACACATACACACACACACGCACACATTACACTCATTCACACACATATACGATGGGAATTCCATAGTTTCCTTCACACAAATTCCCTCACTAGACATTGATCGGCCCGGGATTACACTAGAAAACACTTGCACTGCGCCCAAAACACCGTTAATTGTAATTTCAAAACGAAAGACTTAACCACCTAGCCAGTTGTGGGAATACTTTCATTGCCGGTTCACAAGGAGCGAGTAGACCCTTGTTGAAATGTACTGCAACTGTGAGATCTTGATATATCTAGGTCAATAAGGCGGTGAGCTGGCAGAAACGTTAGCACGCTGAGCGAAATGCTTAGTGGTATTTCATCTGTCTTTACGTTATGAGCAACAATTCCGCCGAGGTCGACTTTGCTTTTCATCCTTTCGGGGTCGATAAATTAAGTATCAGTTGCGTACTGTGGTCAATCTAATCGACTGGCCCCCTCCCCAAAAATTTCGGGCCTTGTGCCTAGAGTAGAAAAAGATATATTTGGGACAATCAGGTGACAAGCTGGCAGAATCGTTAGCAAACCATGTGAAAAGCTTAGTGACATTTCGTCCGTCTTTAGCTCTGAGTTCAAATTCCGCCGGGGTCGACTTTGCCTTTCATCCTTTCGGGGTCGATAAATTAAGTACCAGTTGTGGACTGGGGTCGATCTAATCGACTGGCCTCCTCTCCAAAAATTTCGGGCCTTGTGCTTAGAGTAGAAAAGATTACATCGACTCCAGTACTCAACTCGTACTTATTTTATCGATCCCGAAAGGATGAAAGACCAAGTCGGCCTCGGCGGCATTTCAACTCAGAACATAAAAACGGACAAAAAGCTGCAAAGCATTTTGCGCGGGGCGCTAACGATTCTACTAGCTCGTCGCCTTCATGCAATCATAAATATTAGCACGTAGAAAAAATAGTGGGATGAATGAATAATACTCACGTGGGGGGGGGGGACTCCAAGGATATCTACAGAATACGAACACTGCCACCACCACCACCATCATCATCATCTGAAGCATCAACTCCACAAACACACAAATTTCACCATACCAGCAATTCACAGCACCACCAATAG
>NC_068989.1:68036033-68037258 GCF_001194135.2 Octopus bimaculoides | reverse complement strand
TATATATATTTATACACATACACATTCATATAACTATATAGTTCATATTCAAACATCCTCACTCTGAAGATGAAATTGTGGGGGATCTGTTAATAGATGCTCTTTCTTTTATGTGCTTTTTTTGTGTGTATGTGTGTGTGTGTGTCACAGAGAGAGAGAGAGAAAGAGAGAGAAGAAGAGATAGAGACAAAGATTGAACGAGAAAGAGAAGTAATGCAATGCTATTATAGTGTAACTTGCATTAACATCGTGGATCCCGTTCTGGTATGAAACCAAGACACCTGCGTTATGGAATCAATACATTAATTTCCAAAACCAAATATGTAAATATATATATTTTTTTGATTTTATTCTAGTCATTATTATATGATAGAAGATAGATATGGTCCAAACATAGAAATGAACTAAAGTGTGATCTGACAGAGAATTCCTTTATTGTTCAATTCAAATCGTTGTGTGTTATTTCTTGGGTGGTAAAGAAGTGTTAGATTCATTCTATGGAACATTTGTTATTAAACAGAGTCTGTCAATAATAGATATTCTTTTCTACTCTTGGCAAAAGGAACGAAATTTTGGGGGAAGGGAGCAGTCGATTAGATCGACCCCAGTACGCGACTGGTGCTTAATTTATCGACTTTTTAAGGATGAAAGGCAAAGTCGACCTCGTTGGAATTTGAACTCAGAGCATAAGGACAGGCGAAATATGTCAATAATAGATATTTGTTGAGTGTGAGCAGGTATAATTAATGGTTTTAAATGATGGAGTTATACAGTCAGAAAATTGGCAAAAACCGATATAAATTTGATACCATTTATGGAAACAGGATACAATCACTCGGCAGTTCGAAAATGATAGGAATAGGTAAATGAATAAAATGTTACCATCCGAAGAGGATGAACGTTATTTAAACAAATTAAAGTCATTTTCCACTGTTCCACTGTTCTATATGTGAGGAGACATCTATATTTACATAGACGTATATGAATATGTGTATATATGAATACGTCAAATTCTTACCCATAGAACAATTGCATGCCTAAATTTTTCTCAAAAACATTCTGATCGTACGGAGGCGTGACATTGATAGCGAATATAGGTGCTCCTCCGTCGAATAGCTCCCGTTTGTTGCCTAAGTAATTCGATCAAACATCCATATACATACATATATAAGTACATGGGTGTTCTTAGACACGTTTGTTTGTGCTGGAGTTATCTGTAAGTCGC
>NC_068989.1:68035334-68036023 GCF_001194135.2 Octopus bimaculoides | reverse complement strand
GGGGGGGGGGGCTCATGGAATTAATGGGTTGGGTGTTACACATTCGATAGCGAAATCGTGGTTTCAGTTCCTGGAACGGATGGTACGTTGTATTCTTGAGAAAAAAACACTTCAACCCACGCTGCTCTGCAATCACTTCGATGCCTGATATGTGACATGCCATACACCTGTTCAGGCAACGTCGATTTCATGGAAGGAATGAGCAAAGTAGAGCACAAATATTTGATCACTATATACAAATGATTTGTGCAGGTTGTACAGTAAGAAATTGCAAAACTGTCTTTCGCGAACTACGAGAGAGTACTATCCTATCTGAAGCTTACTCACAGGCAAATTTGTGTAATCCCCAGATTACATAAGTAGTCAAAATGGAAGAGCTGGAGTCAGATTAACTCTGGGTAAATACTTCAACTCTGCATGCTTTTGAATTGAATACTTCTCAGCTTCACAATCGTGAATATGCATCATAAGTGTATACACACACGCACACACAATCAAACACATACATATATATGTGCGTATTTATATAATGTGTGTTTGTGTGTTTGTGTGTATGTGTGCGAGTGTATGTATGCGTGTATATATTCATAAGTACATAGTAGAGTGCGAAAGTTTATAAACGGGAGGAAAAGTTATCGATATGTGCACCAAATCTTTTATGTGCTCGTGTATATGTGTACATATATATA
>NC_068989.1:68031315-68034932 GCF_001194135.2 Octopus bimaculoides | reverse complement strand
ATATATATATATATATATAAGTAAAAAATGATTTTGTTTGTAAAATCACCTTACATATTCTTCAATAAGAACATGCTTTTTACCAAAGTAATTGTGTAGATTTACGAGAAAAACACTATATTTTTGACCTGCTACAAACATCATGCAGATGTTCCTGAGATTGTATCCTAACGTCTTAAAATGTATACATTGGTTTAATATGATCTTATATACACTATATCTGAAAAGTGAGAGGATGCTCATAGCGAGAACATATGTAATTGTTGACCTCTCATTGACTGGATGGTATGGCTGTAGCATATTTAATTGTAGGCCTCCCAATGACCAATCTCAGACTAAAAACAACTATGTTTACATGAGAACAATCTACGTGACCACTGGACGTGCTAAACATAAATTAAATCACACCCTGTTTGTTTTTTTAAGAGGGGAAGAGCATATTTTACAATACAATCCTATATTGCCATAAAATCATATTTACGATAAGAATTTCTTTGATCATAGTTTTAGTGGTCAAAGCAAATCCGAGGCGAGACAACAACTAGATTTATAATACTAATATATTGATTCTATAATCGCAAGAAATCTTCAACAACAAGTGGTTTGTGCTGACAAGTATTATATACATACAATAATATATGCTACCAAGTTATGGGGCAAAGAAACATCAAACGTTTGTGTCGGAGTAGTGCAACACTTTCATATATATTTGTCATTTACCGTTCAATATTTTTTTATCTCTCACCAACATATTTCAATTTTGCATTTCACACACGAAACCAAGGCCACATGGGATATTCAGGATCTTAGTCGATTGAATCAATCATCAGATTGCAAGACAAACCGAACCACAAAAGTGTATAAATCAAGATTGACTTCAGAGAAACGAGAGTTAAAGTCAGAATATAGAAGAATGATATAATATTATTATGTTTACTCTGTTGCAAAAACATTCCAATGCTCCAGTACTTTTCTTCTATTATACATACTTATTTTTATCTAATGATATATATACATGCATACACTTCTATATACGTATACATGTATATATATACAATTATATATATATATATATATATATATATATATATATATATATATATATATATATATATATATATATATATATATATATATGATTTTATATGTATATATATATAATGTATATGTAATTATATATACATATATTTACACACACACACACACACACACACACATATATATATATATATATATATATATATAACAAATCAAATCTACGGTACACTTTAAATTTAAATTTAATTTTAATTATTGTTTCAAATTTTGGTACAAGACAAACAATTTGAGTAGGAAGCATTTGTCGATTATACCGAGTCCATTAATTGAGGGGTACTTTATTTTATCGGGACCGAAGAGATGAAAGGCAAAGTTTTTCTCGGCAGGATTTGAACTCAAGATGTAAAGCCGGAAGAGATGCCGCGAAGCATTTTGTTCGACTATAACGGTTCTGTCAAGTAATTCCTTTTAACTTTGATTTTATCATGAATAACTAGCTGTGCCCTTCTAAATTCCATGGTGATTTTAAAACTGCAACATAGTGAAAAAATTCTAGAAAACTAACGAAATATATTTTGTTTAAAACAGTGGTTGCTAACTGAGGTTCATATGACCTTTTCGGGTCAATAAATGGTTTTTGAGAAATAAATTGGTTATAATTCTACAGTAGAGAAACATCCAACATTTTAATACAATTCCTAATAATATTTAGTCATGAAAATATAGGGTTTTTTTTAACGTGGAGTCCATTTTGGGGTTTCCTGGTATCTGAGCTTAGTAAGAATCAATCATACCGGCGTTTCTCATACCGGTGGATCCTTTGTGCTTTGGCCGAGATATCTTGCTTTAGCTTTTCTTTTGCCTCAGGTAAATCTTTTTCTGTAATATATTTGTGCAGTATTTTGGTTTTCTTCTTGTTACTTAGTGGTGTTGATCGTCTACTAATTCCATTGAGAATCGATAGATCTTTTCTCTTTTTTTTAATTTTGGCTTGCATATTATTTATCCACAAGGTCTGTTTGAGTGGTGGAACTCCTGCTCGGATGGGTTTGAGGGTGTATCCTGCTTCTTTTGTGGCTACAGTGGCTGTCGCATATATTATGCCATTTAGCTCAGTGATATTGCCAGTTGCTTCTGTGGCTGTTATTTCCGTGACGGCCAGGTTTATGCTATTTATTATTGATGTTTTATTGTCTATTTTGATTTTTGGGAGATATAATCTGTGGTCCATTCTAAGATCTGTGGTTTTCAGTTCTTTGATTATTCGCATTTTTATAGTATCATAATCATTAGGTTTCCCTTCGTTATTCCCAGGTTTTAGATTTGTTTCGCCTTCCTTTTCATTCATATGTTTGTCTGTGGTGTTCTGGATTGGTGCTTTTTGTACATTATTATACATCTCTACGATCTGGGTTTGTTGTTTTTTTTTGCTTACTTTGTTTTTGGTGGAAATGTTACGTTTGTCTTCGTGTTTTACTATCTCAGTGTTTATATTATTATTTGGCATTGTTGTGTGGCTACTATCTAGATTTTCCTGGTGTATTTTTCCTTTCAAATGTTCTATTTCTATTTCTGATTTTTTTTTTTTTTTTGCTTTGGGAATATATCTTCGTATGTTAGCTAGTTTATTAGGGTTCATTGTTGTATCCAGGTCTTTATTTAGGTTATTTTTCTTCCATATTTTTTGTTATTTCATATTATTATTATTATTATTAGTAGTAGTAGTAGTAGTAGTAGTAGTAGTAGTAGTAGTAGTAGTAGTAGTAGTAGAATTATGTTACTTCTCAGAGTTCTCGATTGCCTTGCTCTGGCTAATTTCGTAATTATGCTCTCCGTCTTGTTTCCTAAATTCTCTTGGATGGGTCACATTTTCACTAGATATCATGTTGCTATCTCTAATAGTAACAATCAAAGATTCAGTCTGTTGTTTGATATACTATCTCAATTTTCTAGTGATATCAGTAGAATACCTAGAATACCACAGAAAGACATGATGGAATAGACAGAAGAATACCAGAAAGAAGATGAGAACCGAAGAACAAATAGTCACTGAAGAGGTCACAGAATGTGCGACATGAGTACTCTGACAAATAAACCATTAATAATAAAGCTAAAATGAAGATCAAATAAATTCATAGTCTAGAATCATATATTACTAATTTGCCAGGTTGTAGATTTGGAATAACCCTTCACAAAATATCACTTTTTTTACAGGATAGTTCACTCTATTATCGAGACGTGTGAACTTGATGGTTATCTGGTCATTCAGCCATATTATTTTCAACAAACAAGTTGCTACTGGCAGTCTCTCAGTAATTACGCTTCCTTACCTCCGTGAACAAAATCTCTACAATCGCCATGCTGACCACTTCTAATTAGTGGAGAGTATATATATCTATCCACATCACTATGTATGCATACATAAATACATACATACATACATATATATATATATATATATATATATATATATATATATATATGTAACATGAAACCAAGTTTCACAGTTTTCCCTTCTACCAGTTTAAAGGTACAATTTCTATACAAGAACATTTAAGTAAAGAAAATTTATTCATCGA
>NC_068989.1:68026790-68030349 GCF_001194135.2 Octopus bimaculoides | reverse complement strand
ATATACATATATCATCTCTGGTTTGAGAATAAATCTTTTACTCCAGCTGAATGCCTTAGAAATAGTGATGGCAGCTACCTTTTCTCATCTGATTAAAACTCCAAATGTAATTGAAATAATCAATCTTTTACTGAGGCATTTCTTACTCGGGTTCTTTGAATATTAAATGTGCGTGGTTTGGATCAAATAAAATGAAACGAGAAACCTAAAACAATATTTTTAAAAGCTACGATTTTCTGCGTTTTCAATAATTTTATCAGCAGTTCGATTATGCTAACAGAATTATATTTTGTTGTTGTAGGGATACTATTTTTGAATTACCACATAACACAATTATGAACTACTCAATTACAATATAATCAGTGTAAAGCACTGTTTAAAATAAATTTTCCTCTTTCTTTTCATCATTCTAAATTAATGATTAATTTCATGGATCGCTATTAACTTAATACTATTTAAATTGTAAAATATTTCATTTTTATTTTCCTATTGTCTTTACACACACACACACACCCTATGTATGTATGTACATATGCATTATGTATGTATGTATGTATGTATGTATACACGAAAGAGATTTTTCCTATCTAAATGAATTTATCATGTTTTGAGAAAACAAAATTAAAAGAACTCCGACGTAACAACTGAACTAACAATAAAAATCGTTTGAAATATTTTGAAAGAGTAATTTTGTAACTAGATGACAATCAACCAATTAATTTCATACCTTAGACTTGATTGAAAATAATGAAAATGCTCGAAGTAAAACACAAAAACCCCGAGATGCAGATGATATGTCACGTATAAACGCAGACGATACATCACATGTAAAATAAAGATGGATGCGAATTCGGAGAAAAAATTTGATGATACCAACGACGATTATGATGACAATGATAAAGTTCATGACGATGGCATGGCGGGAACGATGACAGTGATGATAAAGCACATTAAATATTGCTATTAATATAATACAATTTAGCAAGGAAATTAGAGGTGTGAGTTTAAACAGTTCATTATATTATCAAAACAATGAGGTTTGTGATTATGAAGGCCATGTATCTTAATAGCGGTGACAATTTTGAAAACAATGACTTATAACTTTTTCTTTTTTTAGTATTTTACAAAATTATTTCCTAGAGAATATTTCATTATCTTACTGCCGGGGCCTATGCAACAGATATGAATAAAATTTTACTTTGTAAGAAAATTTATTTCTTTATTTTCATGATCTGAAGAAATTTTGCATAGGGAATACACAAAATTATGAAGTGTTGGATATAATAGTAGTTCACAGTTCTTTCCTCATGTTATTTGTTACATAAGTATTTGATTTCAAAATATCATAGCTAATTTGAAATCAAATGATGGAGCAATCTCGTTGAAGCTTTCTGTTGTCTCGCAACTGAGACTACATCGATGAAAACAAATATTAGTCCACTATAAAATACCAAAGTGAGACTATGTTCGAAGTTTGTTTTGGAGAATTTTCTTTTTTCTTTCATGGTGCCAAACTGATTCACAACCAGAAAAATACAATAACGTCTATGTTGTAGTCTGTTCTGCACGAAGTAGCAGCTAAATCTCACTTTGACAGACCCCATTTTTATAAAAGCAGTCGTTTACATTGATTAGTTTGGTTCGAGATAATGTCTTAGAAGAAAGACTACACAATTTCTACAATTGGAACGTACTTAATCACTTGTCTACAGAACCGAGGCTAACGTTTACACAAAACACCTCTCAGGCGAATGATATATGTAACGATGTCTCTCGAACTAATTTGAAAAATTCCTTAATGCACGCTTGTGAGGCGTGGATAATTTATTGAATGCAGCTGAAATAGCTGGAGCTCTTCCACTAGCAGTGTTTATGTTGTATCTCGGACTTGTGTTGGAATACGTACGTGTGTGATGTCGAGGTCCTTGAAAGAAATCACTTTCGAAGTATTGAGTCAATAATTTAGCATCGCCGACACTTAGTGAGGATGCAGGCATATCATAGTCTATTATAGCCCAGGAGAGTCTATATTGTATTTTTCTATTAATTGGATGGTGTATGTCGCTGGCTAGTGCTGAGGAATTGCTATTCTCTTTATATTTAAACGAATTTAAATGTGCATAATATCATTGTTTGAATATATGGTAGATCCAATGTTGTAGCTATAGGAGTTGCGAACGGTGCATTGGTATACGACGTTGAATCTTCTGCAATGGGCTTGCAGTGGGTAGTCTGTCCCAGATCTGCAGTTGCAGCTATCAGTTCTGCTATGCTTAATTGGAGGGAGAGAGAGAGAGAGATGAAGTAGTACTGGTAGTAGCCAGGGTAGTATTAGGTGAATCGTTCATGATATTGCTGTTATTATAGCAGTCCTTTCTAATATCAATATCAACGCCTGCGTTACCATTGTTATTATTATCGTCATTATCGTTATCGGCAACGCTATTATAATTATTATTATCATGGCTAGTAGTAGTAGTAATAGTAGTAATAGTAGCAGCAGCGGCGGCGACGGCAGTTATAGTATTATTGATAGTAGTGTTAGTATTAGCAGAAGTAGTGGAGGTGGTATTAGTGATGTTATTATTGCAACTATTAGTAGTTGCGTTTGTGGTAGGAGTGTTAGTAGTAGTAGTAGTATTTTCAATAATGGTTATATTGCCATTGGTGCTAGTATTAATATTATTGCTAGTCCTATTAGTAGTTGAAGTATAGGTATTATTAGTTGTAGTGGTTATGATATAGTTAGTATTGTTAGTATCAATATACCTATTGGTATTTGCGTCGGTTTCAGCTGTGCGCCCGTTACCCTCTGAAGTGGGGGAATATATTATGTATGTTTAAGTTATTTAAAGTGGTCGGGCCAGGGGCATTAGATATATTACAGGGATCGGTGTTAGTGTTTTCGTTGTGTAGTTCTATGGTAGGGCTGCATACATTTAGATAGTAAGAGCTAAGTTTACGCTTGTTAGATGAGGTGATAATAGATGGAGAAGAAATCGTCAACGGCACCCATGTAGTTACATTGATATATATATATGCATATTTACTGTATTCATTCTCTGTCCATAGCTTTTCGTCTCATATGCACTTTTCTATCATTTAGTTTTAGTCCTTGTTTGTACATCATTTCAGTGATATTCCCTTTCCATGGCGCAACTAAAGCAGCAGTACCCTTGAACTTAAAGTCTTTTGACTGTAATCACGCCGAAACTATGAGGAATCTGGTCTCTAAGTGCGATGAAAGAGATTTCCATGTCTTTTTGTTCGATATCCTTTTCAGTTAATCTTTTCCATGTTACATTTCTATTTCTTTCACTCTCTCTTTGTATGTATGTATGTATGTATGTATGTATGTATGTATGTATGTTTGTATACATATATAGTTTATTGGAAAGTAAACAATGTTCTGTCGACTGGAGTTTTATGTCACAGTGCAAAATTTGATAATATTTCGACAATACATCGTTCTTTCAGACAACAGAAAGAAAATAGTCTGGAATTTTATGAAAGAAGAAGCATTTGGCTAAATATATATAATATGTTGAAATTTTGATAG
>NC_068989.1:68016274-68026756 GCF_001194135.2 Octopus bimaculoides | reverse complement strand
ACTCTCTCTTTGTATGTATGTATGTATGTATGTATGTATGTATGTATGTATGTATATATGCATATATGTATGTATATATACAGAGAAACAAGGAAGATTGGTACATGTAAGGAAATGTTTATCCATTACGAATATAGCCAAGCAGACTTTAATTTCCTTTCATGTTCAATTTGTTTGATGGCCATGCATTATACTGCATCCGCGAATGAATTCTATTAAATCATTTAAGTCCATTACCGGAATATTCAGTTTCAACTAAGTAAATAACAACCTGGTACTTACCCAAAACTGACGTAGTACAAACACGTGAGTGACGCATAGTGAAGTGATCAAGATACTTATATTTCATATGGAAGGTGTACTTGATGAGGAAAAAGCTTTTTATTAGATTACAGTTCAAAGATCAACCCCTCGACCCACTGATGACTTTTTCTAAGGGAGACGGCTTCCACTGACTTCATTTCATAATAATGTATTTATCTAGTGTTTTTTCCGTTGGATTTGAGTGAGATTCTTCAGATCACAAATATATGTACTATTTAAATGTAAAAAAAAAAATATTAAAAGACTCGTACTTTATAACTTTGAAAGTTTTTAATGTTTCTAGAGTCCTTCATAAGAGATAGTTCAGCTTTGATTTTTATTAAAGTAAAAATAGATTAAAAGGATATTAGCATTCTGGTCAGTGATATATTACTCCGTCACTGACAAGATAGGAACATTGTATATTAAAATGCACTTATATCAGAGGAAATGAGATAATCCCGAAAAATGGCAGCGATCGTAGCCATAGTTATTTAAGGTTATGTTCATACCATACCTGTTAAGTGTTATTTTCTCAATAATAAAAACTTTGCTATTTCCGTACTTCAGCTTCTCAAAAATAAAAAATAAACGAATTTCATGAGCGTTAATGATTTATTGTAGGCATTTATTTTTCGATTGAATAAACCATATTTTCACGTTCAATACAAGTATGATGGTCAGCATTTGACTTTTAATAATAAGACAGTTACTTCAAATTATCTGCGAAGCAAAGTTCTTAACTGTAACAGCCATGTCAACTTTCGTGAGAGAAATCATTTAACATACCATTGATTGTCGTAATTCATCATTCGTTCTCTACTCTTGCACAACATCTTGACAAATCGTCATAAATTGTTAATTCATTTTGTATATCGACCGACTTGTAAATTGTGCGACTGGGACATGAAATCGAGTCATAACAGCATCAACGAATGATACAAAAATCGATATATTTAAATCGTCAAACTCATGAACTGAACTCGAAAACAATCTATGTATAGCTGTATATGTGCATGTATGTGTGTATGTATGTATTATATATGTGAGTATATATATATACACGCACACACGCGGGCATATACATTGTTTTGTGTTTAGTTTAAGGAGAAATTTTTCTTCTCTCGGCACTACTTGAGTACGAAAATGTTAAATAAGACCGTATATAGCTACATTTCATTCAAAACTCTTTAATGCGCCTATAATTAATATGTGTATATATGCAGATAGATAGATAGATAGATAGATAGATAGATAGATAGATAGATAGATAGATAGATAGATAGATAGATAGATAGATAGATAGATAGACATGTAGGTACGCACGCAGCGTTATAGAGAAACTGAGCAGCACAGTGTGTGCTATAGTTAACGAAAATATAAATAGTTAGAGAGAGAGAAAAAAATAAGAACGGCAACAGATCGAAAAGAAAACAAAACGAATAGAAAAAGCAAAATAGAGGAGAAACAGCATGTGTATTTTTGTGTTTGCATGTGTGCTTGTATTTGTGTGTGTATGTGTTTGTTGCGTGTGTGCGTGCGGGTGTGTGTGTGTGTACGTGTGTGTGTGTGTACATGCGTATGTGATCTTAATCTCATGGAATTCCACTGTTAGCTTTGAATTATTTAAAATAATATAGAAACTAAAGGAAATCATTAGGTCTGGCGTTTCAGTCTAACTACATTTATATATTTGTTTATCATCCATTTTTATTTTAATATGATTGTGTATTTTCAATGTCTGAAAATTTTTAAGTTAGAATTTTTGATAAAGCAAACATCTGCGTTGTTACCATGTTTTCTTTCCTTTAAGTGTTTTGATTTGTATTTTATTTCATCATTACAGTTATATAAACAAAACGTTTGTAAAAGTAAATTTAACATTATTATTTTATGAAATAGAAGTAAAACAAAAATTGTCAATTTTCAAAGAATAGTTACCTAATTGAATAGTAAACTATATTAGTACACAACAATGTTAACCATGTAACTTTGTAAGTATACTTTAGCCACCAGGGTAAATAGTCAATATTAATATGAAAAATCATAAATGTACATAAACATACATACAAACATACATATAGACACACAAATATATGACTATGTAAACCTATTGCTTTCTCTATCTCCTTCTAGCAATTGTTTATCAAGTTTATACTTCCACTTAAACTGTAGTTTCCTTTGTGTATGTGTGAATAGACATGCTTTTTACGTAGCATTTATCGTCGTCACCATATCTCTACCACTGCTTTTCAATTCCAGCGTTCTTCAAGCGACTTTAACATCATTTAACTCCCTGTATTTTTTCTTCCCTCTCTTCCCCTCTCTTTGGACGATGTAAAATGTGATTGGGGATTCAGCCAACCAATAAATCAACACTTATATCGGCTCGATTATTATTGCATAAAGATTCTAAGATGTGTATGCCTCCAGATCGTTATTCATGCTTTTTGTTAAAATAGATTCGTTTTTCCAAGTTGAATTAATTCTTTTAGCTCATTTTCGTTTAATTTAGGCACATTATCTAATCTGTTAAGTGTGTTCTCTATTTTGTATAAATATCTGTAAATGTCTCCAGCTGAATTTATGATGCTTATTGGGGTAGGAACACGTTTCAACATTCTCTCCTCTTGTCTCCAGACAATAAGACGGTCTTCTTTAATAGCATATCAGCTTGAGAGTACTCTTAATTCTTGAGATTACCTCTAGTTGCCATTGTTCTATTTTTTATTTGCTTTTTGCTTCCTCCCGACATAAGCAAAAAACGTCTGGCAGATGCACAAGATAGAAGCGCATCTTTGATGTTGGTCTGAGGAAGTGCCACTCTAATGTTTAAAACTGTAAATATTACTTTCTGAAAAGTTCCCTCATTACACGCAGGTTAATGCAGGTTTGAATTCATGCAACAATGTTCTGTTTATACTTGTCAGCAATGCTTTTTGTACTTCCTCTAAACAATCCAGGTATTAGCATTATTTACCCTGGTGATGATGGACAAAGTAACATGTGATAAAATTTAGGTCACATATACATACAAACATCCAACGCATCCCTGAGAATTAAAAGGTAGATAACATTGTTGAATACACTTCGGAAGCTGCATCCGGTAGTAGGACCCCGCTTTAAGATTTCCTGCATTTTGAGGAGTGTGGAACCACCTCTCATCCATTGTTGTTCCCTGGTTTACTTTGACTTGGAGTGTAGCACCTGTGAAGGTCCTAGCTATGGGTTAATTAGCATATTAGGGTTTGTGTACCTATACATGCGAAGACTGAATTCGGTGGGCTCTGCGGAAGAAATCATCATGAGCCGCTGCAGCAGTGCATTGTGGATTGCAGAGTGGAAAGTGAAGCAAGTAGGACATCTTGATGTACCACTGCATCCGACTCTAATCCCAGTCACCTTGACCGGTCTTGCCACTTCATTGTAGATGGTGGTGAGCGAGCGAGTGAAGTAGACGATTTTCTACTCTTCTTCACTTTAAAAAAGTCACTATGCGAATTATCAGTCATCCTTAAGGATGACAAGATGGTCCTCTTCACTCTGACAGACAAACATACATATATATGTTTGTACATGTTTGGTATACAAAACAAGTCGAATCATTACTGAAACCAAACTAGCTTATTTATTACTAGAATATGTTTTTTTTTCATTTTCGAATTATGAATATTATTTTTGAGATGATAATTAAATGTAAGGCAGTCAATAACTCTTTACCAATTAATTAGTTATCGATTCTAATTCAAATATTTAAAATTATATTTAAATTACTCTGCAGCTGATTTTTGTAGGCTAAGCCTATTTTGATATATTGTTTTATTTTCAAAATACAAAGATCTGGAAATAGAAGTAACTCGAATGCGGAGCCTAAAGACAGAAATAATTCCTATTATAGTAGGCGTATTAGATAAGATAAAAAATTATTCAGACAAATACATAACAAAAACACCAGGTCTAACAAGTATATATAACATATAGAAAATAGCACTACTAGGCACTGCACACATCCTACGTAAAACACTTTCAATACAGTAAAAATAAGAGCACCACAACAAACCACAGCACATACCCCAGGCAAACAGCTACGCTCGGTCGAGTAGTGAAAGCATGTCATAAAAGTAAGACTACTGAATAATAATAATAATAATAATAATAATAATAATAATAATAATAATAATAATAATAATAATAATAATAATAATAATAATAATAATAATAAATATAATTATAATTATGATGATAATAATAATAATATAAGTGAAACAGAACTAGCGCGCAGCGCGTGTGTTTCTTATTGCCATAATTATCCTCCCAAGATACAAAATCTTTTCCACTGCATGATTTCACATCAAGCATTTTACAAACCTCATACAAACAGTGTTTCAATATCCCACGCTTGTTGCACCAGGAGGTAGATTCATTTGAAAATAAAGACATTTTCCTTTTCCTCAGCATAAGTGACAGAAAATTGCATGAATATAAAAGGCGTCAATGCAGTGTGTGAAACAAAAAATGAATGAAAACTCTTTGAATCGTGTTTGACAATATACTGCATTATTCGAGTTTACCTTCGGAGAATTATGTTCTATTCAATGTAAGGAATTTTAACAAGAATCTGCATTTGGAAAACATCACATATAAATTGTTTTTATATCTTTATTTTATTGTACTGCTCCAGATATAAGTTACATCTTTGGGCTAAATTCTCAGGTTAAAGAATAAGATATATTTGTTAATTCTTCAACGAGTTCAAAATGCCTAAGCTTCTTCGAGAAAATATCAAAAAGTTTAAAAATTATATTAAAGGAAAACTTTAGATTCAACGTTGTTTTGACTCTTATAAATTTTAAAAACAATTCATATATTAGATGATAACTGATATAAGGTGTCACTTATACCTGCCAGCTATCTAAAGTTAGAAATTCTAAACTTTCAAATTATTCACCGTTGATTTTACCTTATCTAAAGTAAAATCGGAGTTTAAAAAGGAAAAACCAACAACTTTCAGCAGTTACATCTTCATAATATTATGTAAAAATAAAAATGTGATGAATACATCGAAATATAAATATCAGGAAATGATGATAGCAAACAACAAACAATTAAACAACACAAACATTATTACAAACATGTAAATACATACAAGTAAAGGAATTACAATTATGCAAAGCATACAGAAAAATGCATTACGATTCACGGCGAACAGAGTATTGGTGGGTGCAGTAGAAAAATTCTGTACTTTTTAATACAGTAGAAAATACAAAACACAGTATGTCAGAGCTGAGTACAGAAGTGCATCGACTTTAAGGAATTGCAATAACGTAATACTAATAATAACAACAACAACAATAAAGTCTGATTATTGATTGATATGAGCACTTGGAATGATCAAAAAAGGAAGTGAAGTTTATTTAAGAATGATCCCTGTTTTACCATCCACGTTAAGAAGTGCAAAAGATTGTCTTAACTGGTATTGAGAAGAGCTTTGTCGCTGTGAATTTTCTTTCCTTTTCCCCCACTCTATTATATTTGTTTACTTTTTTTATTTTATTTTTTTCGTTTTTCTCTCTGTCTTCCACGTTTTCTCTATCACATGGCTTTGTAAATGAACAATCTGGTGTGTTTATTTTAATGGCCTACCAAAGTATACAGTACGTTTCTCTGTCCTGGTTTCAGGATGACACTCAGCAAGAAATGGAAACAAAATTGAAAGAAGATGCTAATGAAAATAATAATAATAACAATAATGATATTATCCCACTCAAAAGGAGGTCGTGACCTGATAAGAGAATTATTATAAAATAACAACAGATGGACTAGGAAAGTACTGAGAAACAAAAAGTGGAAGACTATTACATGTAATAAAGCAGCACAACAAAAAGTAAACGCTTTCCCTCTAAACAAGATGAGGTGACAAAATACAAAACAGAAACAAACTACACATATAAACTGACCTCAGATGACAACATAGCAGAAATGGTCAGAGAGACAAAATCTAATATGGAAACAGAATTACAGAACATACTAAAGAAGCAATGGAGAGAAAATTCACTCCATGGTCAATACCCTGCAAGGCTTCACGGAGGAGTGAACCTAAGTAAAAGCCAACAGTGGCTCAAAAGCTCTGGACTAAAAGCTGAAACGGAAAGACTGATTCTCGCTGCACAAGACCAAAGGCTGACTACGAACAACTATCAAAGCAAAATAAGTAAAACAGGCTCTAACACCAAATGCAGAATGTGCAACCAACACGAAACAACCATCAGTGGTTGAAAAGCTCAGGACTGAAAGCAGAGACTGAAGATTCATATTGGTGGCACAAGATCAAAGCTTGCTTAACAAAAACTACCAGGCTAATGTTCTTCAAAACGGTTCTGAACCTAAATGCAGATTCTGCGACACTTTTGACGAAAATATAGACCATCTCGTCTCGGGATGTCCTGTGCTGAAACCAAACGAGTACAAGAATCACCACGTTAGTGTAGGACCATATTTACATTGGAAAATATGCAAGCACTACAAAATCGGCACTCCTACTTACTGGTATGAACATCATCCTGAGCCAGTCATTGAAGGTAAAAATGTCACTATCCTCGGTGATTTTCTAGTTAACACTGGCAGAACGATCCAGGCTAATCGATCAGACATAATCATTAAAGACAGGGAAGAAAATACTTGTAGATTAATAGATATAAGTGTTCCCACAGATAAAAATATAACTGTAAATGAATTTGAGAAATTAATCAAATATAAGGACCCGGAAATTGAAATACAAAATATGTAGTATCTTAAAGCGAGAACTGTTCCTATTATTGTGGGTGCCTTAGGAATGATAAAAAGGGATGTGAGAAACATCTCGATAATATCCCAGGAAAACCATATTTCAGAAAATCCAAAAGATTGTGCTGACAAGTACTGGCCACGTCCTTAGAAAAACCCTATCAATTTAAATGTCGGTGTTGTATAACATGAAGATATTTCGCTATTTCCCTACCACTTCCCCTCCCCAAGCTTTCAGTCACACTGTAAATCTCTTATCTTTAACTGGCCCTAGGACGCTGGGTATGTCTCGTTAAATGATTATAACAAACAAGCGGATTAAAAAGAAAGAAATAAACAAATAATAATAATAATAATAATAACAACAACATCAACAACAACAACAACAACAACAACAACAACAACAACAACAATAATAATAATAATAATAATAATAATAATAATAATAATGCACCAGGCATGGCTTTCATGCCTCCTGATCACAAGTAAGCCGCGATGCAATATCAGGCACTGACGCTCATGGTTTCTTATCTGAACTGATTGGGAGTGTTATCATGTACTAATTTTGTCTTGCTATAAAAGATGGACTGTAGCAAATATTCTGCTCAGTACCACAGGTTTGTTTGTCAGTTGCTTGACCTTAATCAGTTGAGCATGTCCCTTGATGGCTGACGATATGTGCATCTCTGATCACGAGCAGAAGGAAAGAACTTTAGCCATGTGTTGATAGGATTTCTTTGGGGTTTAAATAGTTCACCTCTGGAAACATGGGCGTTTCCTTCAAAATCCTTAAACAACCGTTATTCAGGGACATTTTGAGTGGATGGGCTTACTTCGACCCGAAGAAAATTCTAACTGGGCCCCACCTGCAATGTCGTGCGTTGTATATCTTGATATGAGATCACCATGGTGATATGAGATCAACATATGGCTGTGATACGTGCCTGGTGTACCCAGGAACATGTATCACAACCAGTTATGATGGGTATATTGAGCTTCGTATATTTGTACCCCAGTGTCAGTTTAATGGTGTTTGCTGCTCTCTCACTCTATAGTAACACAGATAGATAGATAGATAGATAGATAGATAGATAGATAGATAGATAGATAGATAGATAGATAGATAGATAGATACAGGCTTTACTCAACCTGCACATAATTTAACCTACAATATATTCACTCTACATTCATCAGAAGTATCTGTATACTAAATGAAATTTCCTTTCGAAGTTTAGTGATCAATAAGCAGATCAATTAGCTATTAATGGTTGTTTGTAGGTGACAGATCTCTAAACACATGTATCTTAATACTTAAATTGCATTAAAGAAGATATCTCAAATTTCATATTAATGCTATGTAAATGTTAATTGAATCTGGAAATTAATTTGACAGATAGTCATTAACTGAGATAAATAGAACAATAATAATTTATAATATATTCATGAATTACCATTAGAAAATTCCTACCACGTAATGTAATTTATGATTAACAGAACGTTTGTTTGAATTGATACGAAATAGCGATATAAAGTTCGTAAAGCTATATCGATAATTAGCTGGATTAGCTGAATTATTAAAAGTAATTAGCATCTAATGCTTTTGCTAGATTGGTAGAAATGCTAATCTTTCACGCGAACTTATACGCAGTATTTATATACGGAATTTTACGTTCTGATTTCGAATCTTAAAGTCAAATTCTTTTATTCTTTCCGGGTTTATTGAAACAACGTATAAGTACAACATCAATTTTCCAGAACCTTCGATTCAAAAGACTTTCTGAATGATTAATTTTTCCGAACCAGTGGTGGCCACCTTGGTCAGCACTCAGAAAATTTTATGAATATAAATTTATGTAAATAATTTACACGTACTTGTACATTAGTATAAATGAAACAAAATTGATACTGTAGTGTGCTAGGTCCTAGTCTCTACAAAGTAATAGTAAACTAGTCTGGCTGACCCGGCAGTTTGAAGCTCTTGCTTGAAAGTTTGTTCAGATTATAAGAGGTTCCAGATGATGAATGTCCGGAAAGTTTATGTTGTACATGTAAAAATCAAATACAACTAAATTAATTATATTTTGTTCTTTTATTTTCTTACAGTACCGTACAGCCATTTTATCAAGTCCGCCATCTGTTATTTCTTTTAAAGGTCACTCGCCAAGAACCAAACCTTTTTCTAAATCTTGAAGAAAAGGAACACTGCAATAAATCGCTCACAACCCTCTCACAATGTAGTGTACCCGATTCCAAGATAGCGAGGCAAATAAAAGAAAGAAAGAACGAAAGAAAGAAAGAAAGAAAGAAAGAAAGAAAGAAAGAAAGAAAAGTCGAACTTAGTACTTGAATAATACCCTACTTAGTGGCCACGGAATAATGGAAAGCAAAGCTGACCTCGACGGAAAATCTGAACGCAAAGAAACTGTGCAATTATCACAAAGCATTCAATCGGATGCTCACATGATTCTACCAACCATCCGCCTACCAATCTACTACAGTGGTCGACTAAATTAACTGTACCCTCTCCAAAATATGTGAGACCAATCCCAGTGTTAGAAAAATATATCTGAGTTTGCAATGACCTAATATTAGGATATTTCTACAAATATCTCTGATCAAACCTGGTGGTGCGTTGTTATCTTCAGCACACCACTTCATTTCATGCTGCTCTGCGATTACTTCGACATCTGACGTTTGGCACGCTCTGCACCTGTACAGGATGATGTTGATTTGATAGAAGGAGTGAGCAAAAGTAGAGCACGAACAAATCAACTGTGCAGGTTGATCAGCAAAGAGTTCATGAACCCTCGTCTGCCATTTCGTTCTCGACAGCACAGTCCAGATATAAATTGATTTCGCTTAGACATAGTGACATCAATAACCAATCGTTAGAACTCAATAAATTTATGCTCTGCTGTAAATCAAATGATTGACACAGAACGTTTAAACCAAGCGTTTATCAAACGGTGGTGTGGGACAAGCGCAAGACCAACAGAAAGCCACATACACACACATGCATATATATATATATATATATATTTACACGCATACACACGTATATAAATGTGTGTATCTATATACTTATAAGTTGAGGATACAATCATTAATATGATTATATCAGTGGCTAGCGTATAAAAAAGGGTCATATCGATAAAATTAATTTTAAAGTATATAATTATAAATATATATTTATAATTATGGGCGGTGAAAGGGATGAGTGGGACAAATCGACCCAGGACTTATTTTTTGAAACCTGGTATTTATTTATCAGTTTCTTCCTGAACCGTTATGTAAACGTAAACAAACTAACACCGGTCGTCAATCGGTAGTTAGGGATATAAGCAAAGACACACACTCACACACGCAGAAACATATAACCACATATATATATATATA